>NW_017257515.1:203988-209834 GCF_001594055.1 Mycetomoellerius zeteki
ATCTAAAATAAACATTATTCACAAGAAGAATCAAAAAGTTATATTTTCAACCCTCGATGTATTCCACATTACCTGCATGTCGTCATATAACAAACAAAATCTTTCCGTAGTAATAAACAAGTTTGAAATAGCAATTAATATGCATAATATTGTTCATGCAACATTATTAAAAGCGTCTGTGCAATGTAAGCATTAAAAAAAACTTACCTTCAGTTTGTGAGAACACTTTTTAGAAAAAGCTGCCGGATCTCCTGACGTAACGAAAATGAATAAATGTTAATTGTAGCAAAACGGTTGGCCGGAACGAGTTCATTGCTTGTTATGACATGTTTGGTAACAGTTGCAATAACTTTCAGCGATTGCCGTTAGATTGCAATGCTTTGTTTAAAAAATAAGCCACTATTCCATATTAGTAGCCTATGCCATAATCCCTGGTTTTACCCTACTTCCGCAATTTCAATATTTGCGCATTAATAGAAATCAGCGCGACGAGATGAAATATAATATTTATGCTTTGAAAATAAATTATAAGATATATACTATATAATAGTTCTCTCTGCATATCAGATTAATACAATATTTTTGAAAATCTCGAATTAAGTTAAGATCTTTTAAGAGATATATTAAAATCTCGATTAAAACCTTTTCAGAAATATTTTTAATTTTATTTAACAAAGAGTACAATAAATGAAAGAAACTCTTATATTCTCTAACAATCTTGGTGCATTCGATATCGTTCTATTATGTCGGCTGCAACGTTTAAGTGAGAACACCGATTGCGCAATCATTGTAGCCGACAACTATTAATTACGAGCATATTACATTGCAACATAGCATAGAATAGAGGTTGTCGATAAACAAGTGACGGAATTAATATCACGACCATTTATTGTTTGAAATCTATTGATTGCAGTAATGAGTGTTTAGGCGAAGTGTACAGTATCATCCTCGATGAATCAATACATTCTTTGATTGATATCAATACCTACTAAAATTATAAATGCTAGATTTAATTGTATATGTATTGACTGCGATTATTGTCAGTTCTTTCATAATACCATTGTGCGGATGTCAAATCATGTACACGTGCATGTGCAATGTGCATGTTTGATGCTTTTGTGGAAGGTTATATTAGACATACGATCACATATTCCTGAATATGACATAATATATCTAATTGTGTTTCTAATATACACTTCCATAACTACAAAAATTTAGATAATAATAAATATAAATCTGATAATATATAAAAGGAAATTTTATATGTCTCTCTGACAATCTTGTATTCAATAGTTGATGTAAAGCATTCGCATCATCTTCATCGACGTCATTAAGATGTCTTATTATAGTTTTATCTAAAAAAGCTCATTTTTATTTGAAGTTCATTATAAACGCATTATATATATTGACGAACTTGAAAGTCTGTTTGCAAAGAAAGAAATATATATTCATCACGATGAACATAAGGAACAGAAAGGCTTAATTTAACTGTACGCATGAATGTTTTCATTAACGGTTTACAATCTGCTACGCGCTATACCGGTACGATCCGTAGAAACGTTGGCATATGCGGCTTTCACCGAAGCGAATTCTGAAAGCGATTTTAGTCGCACACCCTTGTGTCGCCTTACCCAAGTCATCGAACATGTTTTTTAGTTTGGAGGTTCTTCTTGCAAACTCATTATTTCAACGGTGCATTGACCGCATTATGTCCAATCTCATATCGTATTGGCTGCACGGTCACGCGCCGGTAATCGGGACAAATTTAATTTCTCCGTTGCAAAATGAATCCTTGAACTGTCGCTTCATGACAGTTCATGAGAACATCTCTGCGAATTTTTTATTATTTTTTCAGGGAATATTTTCGATGATTAATACATTGATAGATTCTAGACTTAGCAAATCTGATTATTAAGTTGTTCTGACTTGGTATCGTATTATTCTTTTTTTTCCATATTAATATCGTTAAAAGTTATATACATATTTTATACGTACAGCATAAAACAATAATGCTAAATTTATACTAATTAATATTAAAAATATGATCGATACATAGCATTTTAATATATTTATAAATTAAAACTTTCGATTTCTCTTCAAAATAGTGTCATTGTAAAATACAATAACGTTAAAAAATTTGTTGCATCAAAAATCTGGTTAAAATAGTAGAAAAAAATAACAGCTGCGTGAAATCTTTTTCGTTTACATAGGTATGGGTTTATTGTCAGTGCAGAATTGTATTTGTTAGTTAAACTAACCACGTTGCAAATATATCTTTCTTTTAAAATCAAATCTGTATTTGATCAAATCGTTTCTCTTCATATAACATCCAATATTTTAACATGCTTCGACTCGATATGGTCATATCGAAATCAGTTCGTATTTATTTGACATGTCCCGCACGCATGTCAGAATTTTTATATGGTATAATGAGTGTGTGTGTAAACGCATCGATGTCGAATTGCACGACAAACATAGATAACGATGAAGCTACCAAACCATCATATCTGATCACTCATCAAATTTCCGACTGCAACCAAGCATATTCCTTTTTCGAACTTCATGAATGACTGATCGTGCCACTATGTATCGGACCTATTAAACTTGCTGATTCGCGATGAGTGGTTCCAGCTTCATCAAATTTTAATCACTTCCTATCTACGATACCTCTTATCTTTTGTTTGCGCTGATATTTTGAATGAAAGTTTTATATATAGGTCTGTATGTCTAGACTTTCTGTCAAAATAGTTTCTGTATTTTTAACTTAGCTGCTATTTGCTAATTGTCCATAATAATAATTAAGATTTGAATTTAATAATAAATTCCTCGTTTTGGATCTATCAATTTTGGACATGTTTGATTTTATTTTTTTAGGTTTTTTTCTTTGATTTGTATCATTGCTTAGACGATGGTTTACGAAGTTATTTAGCGGATTTTGCAATTCTTTTTTAGAATGATGTTTTCGAAAATCTGAAAATCTTTTACATTTTATTACAAGAAAATAATAAGGATTAAGAACTTTTGAATCCAGAAAACTGGCAATTCATATGAAACTGTAAGTCTGGCTTATTAGGAAATTAGCAAGTTTATGAAATTCTGTAATTTATGAAGATAAACATAGCTTGAAGTAATTTACAAACTTAGAAGTTTATAAATTTACTATAATAATATAGATAATAAAAAATTTACTATAATATTATTAATATATTAATATATAAATATAGAAATATGTAGAGGGATTATGGATTTTTTAAATTACATAAGTCATATGAATATATTAGTTTTTATTTTCGATTTAATAAATCATTGATTTTTTGATCAGACTGGAATTAGTTATATGTACACTGAAAAAAATGCATGTAATTTTACATGGAAATTACATGTTCATGACTGGAAAATTGCCTAAATATGATTGGAAATTTACAATTTCCAGTAAATTTCCAAACATATTTATGTAATTTAGATAATTTTCCAGTCATATACATGTAATTTCCATGTAAAATTACATGCATTTTTTTCAGTGTATGTTATAAATCTAGTAAAATTCGTTTTTTCGCAATCCCAGGAAATATTTTATTCTTTTAAGCATCAGTTGACACGCCATTTCTGTGAATTGTTGACGAAATATAAGAAATTTTACTTTTTATAATGAAGAATAATAGTATTAAATTGGTCTGTTTTTTTTTAATATTTGTTTTTTAAATTGGTTTGACGAACGATTTGATGCGCATAATTTAATTTAATCACGCACGCAAGTCGTCGTCATGGCCATCTACTTTTGTTGCTTTATATTTGATTGTGGTCACTTGTTCTTTACTAAATATATAGTTGTTTGCGGTTGAACATCTGTATACGGACTATGCAGTTGTATCTGCATTCCTCTAGCAATATACTTGATATTTTTGTGATAAGCACACAGAGAGAAAAATGTTCGGTATTTGTAACTATAATTATATATTACTATAATTATGATTATTATTGCTATAATAATAATAACAGTAACTATATATATAGTTCCAGCAACAAATGTATATAGTTGTTATTAACAACTATAATTATAGTCATTTTAGGTTGCCAACTATATACATTTGTTGCTGGAACTATATATAAACTGTTATTATTATTATAGCAGTAATAATCATAATTATAGTAATATATAATTATAGTTACAAATACCAAACATTTTTCTCTTTGTGTACTTTCTACTATAATCATTCTTAACTTCATGCCTCTGCTAACTGTTTAATATTATTAATATTTGAGAAGATTACATGGAACGAAATAATACGCTGGTATTTATTAACTTAATTAGGAAATGATAATGATAAAGCGATTATCCTCATTCTCGAAAGATCGTCCGACCGTAGCCGACGTGTTTCGTCTCGCTGCAATCTGAGTGTTGCATATTTTATTTTTGAGCATAAGTGTGACCGGTTTTGACTGTGATATAATTTTTATTCCAATAGTTTTTTTTTAAGGAAAATGTTAAATTATTATTTATGTAAATGTGGTCAAATATACTATTGCTATAGTATTGCCACGTTTAGTGCAAATAATTTTACAATTATTTTCTTTTTAGTTTTTATAATACATATACCTAGTAAATTTGTAGTTAGAAGTACAATCAAATGTGCTATTAATATAGTCACACACACTATTTGAAAATGATTGATTTTTCCAATTTTTAAATCGTATTTTTTAGTTATTGTTATCATATGTATATAGTAAGCTAATGTTGAAAAAATGGTTATTTCATTATAATTATGATTGCAATTATTACATAAAAATGGTTATTTTATTTACTATACGTATTTTCATATTTTACTATATTAATATTTTAAATTAGGTATCATAATTTATAGTACAATTTTTGTCCAGTTTGATAGAACTATACTTATAAGGTTATTGTTATTAACATTATAGCAATAATAACTATAAAAATGTTGCTCCTAACTATAATTATTTTACCATGCAATAGTCACAAAAACGATATACTTTTCTCTCAGTGTTGTTTACGAAGATAATTAAAGTATAACGCGATAATTATTTTGTGGTCCCTTGAGAGAGTGAGTGTGAGAGGAAAAGCTTGAGTTGAGAGAAATGAACGATCTATTCACAAACGATTCATTTGCTGTCCATTGTGGGCGACCAACCACTTGCAACTACGTGATCCAAGCTATTACTATTTCATTGCAGTGGAGTTAAAGAGACGCATCCGGTCTCCAAATCTGGCAATCAACTTCGATATAGTTTAATCGTTTACATGCAGATAAATTGTAAACCGTGAGATCGGATTTATCAAGTGAAATAATTTGAGTTTTGTAAATCAATAACAGTTAAATGGAACGCTTTGCAATATATTTTGTATTTATTTGAAAATCTTGTATCAAATTGCAATTCGATAGAAACGAGTTATTTTAGGTAAATTTAATAGAGAAATAGTCAAAGCCGTACGATATTCTATTTTATTTCACGAATAAAACTTAGGAAATTATTAATATTTTCTCGTATTAGAACAACTGTTATTTTCTTTTGAGCAAGTATAAAAATTAATAATTTACAAAATAGAGAAAGATATAGTAAAGTATTCCGTATACGAAGAATTCATCATATATTTTTTGCTTTTTGTTTTATAAAAATGATTATTGCATATGTCTTTTTAAGATAGCGCTTAGCTTACCCCCATTAACCTGGACCCCCCACCATCGAAAATCAACTTCGCGATAGGTCAAAAATTTAGTGCTCTTTTGTTGCTAATTAGTTGCTCTAGAGCGAATTTTGTTGCTCCAACCGTTTAGCAGCAATAAAAAAAAAAATGGGGGGGTCCAGGTTAATATAAAGCTGGA
>NW_017257515.1:211847-226224 GCF_001594055.1 Mycetomoellerius zeteki
CAGGTTAATGGGGGTCTTAGCTTTGCGTGTGAAATTAGATTGCGTTCGCTTTAGACATGGAAAAACTTTATCGCGCGAATAATGGTGCCACAACGTTCTTAATTAGTTAATGCATGCATGCACATTCGAGTCGATGTCGAATCGTATTTGCATGCGACGTATCGCGATTATTCTTTCGCTACACAAGAAGTGTTTGAAATTGATACAAGAATAAGAATCGGTTATCTTCATACATAATCATTTGCACTTCCATTCGCATATATGTAAGTTCCGAGAAAAAAATTTCTTATTTTCTAAAAATAAAAAGTAATAGATTATTGTGAATCAATAATTTTATATGATAAAAGATTTTACAATATTAAAGAAAAATCTAATGTTATAAATTTGAATTAAAGATATAAAAGGTATAAGAAATTGAAATTATCGAGAGTTAAAATTATTAAAAAATCAAAGGGTTCTCTACGCAATGCTTATAATTGTCTTTTCGGCATTATTATACGTTTATTACGGCATTGAATATCACACGGCCGAAAAACTCGATGAACGTATATTCAAAATTGTTACGGAGGCTATAAGTAAAAGCCGTTCAAGAGTATTATAATATTTTAAGATCCTCATTATTCCAGGCTCCTTCTAATTTCACGTTTATCCTTTATCCAGGCGCGTTTACCGTTACTCCGGTCCGACAATCAAGCGTCGTATCCCGGAATATCGAACTACACAGATGAAAATTGCAACATTGTATGCAATTGATTTCCTCTTCCCTCGCTCGGTGTTCCTGCCGTATCGTCACTCTCTTTGTACTTTTGAAAGATTTCATGGATGTTTTTTCGTTAAGAATACCCTCGCACTCCTTGGACGCGTATATGCGGTCATCATCGATGTTGATCACGCGACGCACCGCGCAACTGGCAATTCCCGCGAGATTCTCGTAAATTTTGACCCGCCTAATGACGTACTTTAGGGTCCGTAATGCCGATGCAAGAGCAGTCTCGTTGATTTAAAAAAGTTACAGAATCACGCGTGCGTACGTAACCCACGAAACGCACTTCCGCCGATTATGCAATTTCTAATTCGATGACCAGCAGCGGCAACAGTGTCGGAAATGTTTTCTTCTTTGTATTTTTTTTTCTTTTGCAATTTATGCTATTTTCTGTCGAAATGGTTCATAATAATCATCCGCAACAAACAACATGATACACTGAAAACAAAATACAAAATTTTTATAAATCATTTGTTTGAATAGTGCCAATTAAATATTTACTAAATACAAAGATATGTTTATTTGGCTCAAAAACATTAATTTAATTTAACTATCATTCTTTTTAGTATTTAAATATTTATTTACTGTTATATAGTAAATGTTGGCACTATTCAAATAAATATTTATTAAAATTTAGTTTATTTTTTCTCAGTACGAATTCAAATTTTAACTGAAAATGTCTTTGACGGTGAAATGAGTCAAACGGTATTTGCAATTCAAACGATCTAAGCTACTGTAAAAATAATTAAAATAATATATGTAATATATATATAATACTATATATTTAAATTTGCATATCGAATTTTAATATATAAATTTGAAATATGAAAGTTAATAGATGATATATATGAGGAGATGAAGATAATTTAATAGATAAATAAATATATAAATATGTAATAAAAAGGAACAGTGATAATATATATGAGTTTGTAAAAATCAGATTCGATAAAAAATGAAAATTAATCTTAGATTTAGTACGCGTATTGGTGAATGTAGAGCGAACATAAATATCGTTTAGTGTGCAGGCGATAACAAGAGATTTCCGTTTATCACGAAAGATGGGAGATTCGAATGGTCAATTGTTCGAATGTCGCTTTCCTTTAACCGAGCATAGGACCGCGGGATTTTTCGTGAGCGCTATCGATAGAGACATATTCTCGTTGATATCGCTGCGATGCACGTCGCACTCGCAGCCACGTACTGAACGGACATAGATAAATACACGTGTTCACCGATATCGACTCGGCGGCCGAGCACGCTGCATCTTCGCTACGTGCATGGAACGTGGAATGGAGACGTTTTATTGAACGTTATCCCTGATCGTTTGTAATCATTTCGCGAGATCGGCGGCGTGCCGTGCGGACTTGGAAAATGGAAAGAACTGCTGTGGATACGGAAGAGTAGACGGAGAAACATGAGGTGGTCAGATTGTAGAATCTTTGACAAATAAGTTGAGAGAGATAGACAGTGAGCTACAGTCTAGATTATGGATGGTTATTAAATTTCTATATTAATTACGACTGATTGATAGTTATCTTAATATAAGGATGTATCATAAGAAGGCTGCAACTGTGTGTACTTATAAGCAAAAATAGAATAGAAATAAAAAAAATTTCTATAAAATACAGTAGATTGGAAATTAAACAGTAGATGGTATTTAATGTTACGTATACAAGAATCATTGATGTGAAGTATTAACAGCCTATCCCGTATTTTTTTTTAAGTAAGATTACTCGGTGTAATCTATTATAATAGCAGCAGTTATTTCAATGATAGCATAGTGATACTCATTATAGCGAGCACGTTGATAATCTTTTACAAAATGTCAGTGTAGGTACGATTGTATCCGATTCTCGATCGTTTCATAGCCATTGAAAAAGTAATTTGTTCCATTCTCTACGGTGTTTTTTTCGTTTTTCCAAATATTTGTTCGTCGGTCGGAACGGAAATATGCGAAAGTCATTTACGGCCGTTGCCAGAGTTCGGTACATTTTTTTTCTTTGTATCACGGACTATTGCGTGTGTGAGTGCGTGTATGTTGTGTGTACGTGTATACGTGTGTACGTCTGTGCGAGAGCAGATGGGAGACGAAGTGAAGGGAGAGAGAACAACGTCGAGAGTTCCCAAAGCTTCCACCTTTTGTTACGCCATCGCTCGTTCATGGCGCCGGGACTCGATAAAGCGCCGGACGAGGCATCACGGAAGACCGATAAATCCGCAAACACAAAAGTGGATTATGACTTTTCCCGCGGCCATCGTTCACGCCTTTTATTACGCTCGGTGCATACACACGAGCGTGTGCATAGATTTTTTTTAGTGCAACGTGTACACTGGACGAATTTGAATATCGAACGGGTCGCCGCGAGTTATTACGTCCTGCTCCTCCTGTCCACACTGCGACATTTCTTTCCTCTCACACAACTTTTTTTTTATTTTGACACGGACGAAATATTAGTGTGAGCTTTTCGCCACTGACAAAATATCAACACTAACATCTCTCATATTATCTTTTAATAATATATTTGCATTTACGATTGAATAAAAGAGAGCACGCGGTGGAATTCTATTTATATTTAAATTCTTGCAGAGATTATATGTTTGCAACATATTTTAAAGTTGTATCAATGTTCGATATGAAACAGTCAGGAGGGAACAAAACGAGATGAGGATCTCGTAAACGCGAATGCACGTAACAGTTGTTAAATGCAAATATCACGTATCGACGATTCGTCGTTTTGCATATTAGCGGTCTCGTCGTCATTCACGCGTCGTCGAGATTTTCATATTTATTTTTGTCATTGGCTCGCTGCACGGCACGCCACAATGACGGTAATTAAAAACCCGGAACGATGCGCAGAGGAAAATGAAAATTTGGATTTGTGTTATCTCATCGGTACGATTCGTTCATAAGCGTCCGATTTATAATATTTATAAATTTACGCCATTTTTGGCGTTCTGAAATTTTTGCGCTGTTAGTCATCGATATTCGATTAACTCAAGTGTGAAAGAGACACATGAGAATATTTTATTCGGCGATAATTGCATTAAGCGGCAAGATTCTACTAATAATTGTTAATGCAATGTTTACATTATGTACCGTTATGTAATCCCTATTGCCTAAAGAAATGCAAGAATGTTATAAGAGTTTAGCATCTGAAGGAATGCACAAAGAAAAAGATTTCTTTTTAATAAAATTTATTGTATCCAAATAAATTTGTTATTTGGAATGGTCTAAACAAATCAATGTTTGAATCAATAAGTGCGATTGTTTGAATTTGAAACAATGTATATCTTTGTCTTAAATATTATACATTATTGGTTTGAACAGATAATGTCTATCTTCGGTATTCACGTGATCAAATTGTACTGCGCAAACATAATTGATATAGCATATAGTGCTATTTGTTTAATCCTGTTGTTAGACGTATAATTGTTTTCGTAATTTCGGCCAAAAAATATAATGGTTGTTCTAAGAAGGCAATTATTTGCATGGATCTCTATCATAACCTGTACCGTAACCTCTATCAATATATTTTGCTATTTTTAAACAGTTGTTTCATTGTTTGTATTCATTGTAATCAATATACATTATTGGTTTGAACAGATAATGTCTATCTTCGGTATTCACGTGATCAAATTGTACTGCGCAAACATAATTGATATAGCATATAGTGCTATTTGTTTAATCCTGTTGTTAGACGTATAATTGTTTTCGTAATTTCGGCCAAAAAATATAATGGTTGTTCTAAGAAGGCAATTATTTGCATGGATCTCTATCATAACCTGTACCGTAACCTCTATCAATATATTTTGCTATTTTTAAACAGTTGTTTCATTGTTTGTATTCATTGTAATCAAATAATATATTATTTGATTGAAAAATATTACTTCAAATAATAATGTTATTTCTGTCAAACAATAGAGGTTTCTCGAATGAAACAACAAAATTTTTATTCAAACAAATAATATTTTGTACAAGCATATATTGTTTCAATAAAACAAATTTTAGTCAAATAAATAGGAATACTAAATCCAAAGAAACCTTTTTCTCTTTGTGTGCTTATTGAAATAATTCTTATTTATAAAATACATTTAGTATAAGATTATTTTCTTTAGAAGTTATAATCTTTCGAAAATTGACATTTATTACACGGGAAAAACGATTTTGCTGAAGTATTTAAAAATTTAATTAGATATAGACCTGAAAATAATTTTGTTGGACCATTAAAATAATTATGTAGGACGATCAAACTGGTTGCTAGAATATTAAAACTTTTTGCAGTACTGCTTATCATGCTTGTAATCCTTACGTAATTATTTTGATGGTCCAAGAAATTATTTTCAGATCTGTATGTATGTATATCTAGTTAAATTTTTAAATACTTCAGCAAAATTGTTCTTTCCGTATAAGCACCTAAGAAATCGAGACATTTACACAGCTACATATTATACCTATAAAATATTATTTAGCCGCTCATTTTATATTGCCGCTTTAGTAGTAAATCAAAATTTTATCACATTTTCACGTCTTATTTAGTCACAGTTGTTACCGCGTACGTGCACTTTCGGTGTAATTTATTATTTGCGACCTTTCGAGCTGGAATATCTTCCTCGTAGGTGTGGTTGCCAATAGATAAATGTACAGTCTATACGTAAATTCAGCGATGCTGTTCGCGCTCGCTTACTTTCATCACGCCGCGTGAAGGTATCTCACATTTTTCCAATTTCTCGCTCGAGACCGTGTAACGGGACCATCCTTCGCCGTGGCATTTCAGCTATTCGCTCGGTAAGCAACGATATATTATTCCGATACTTTTACATATATCATTATGAAAGGTTCGAAAAGGCAGCTATTTGTATTTCACAAATCTCGTATGTGTTCTCTCACGTCATGCTGATCAATTAGTGAGCGTTGCGAATGAAATGAAAAACGCGCGTTGTTACGAGCGCATGGCGCTTTAAGATTGTCTAAAATTATTACGCGGTGCTTTTGTGTTCTTCTCTTTCTTTACTTTCGATTGAATCCATTTACATTCTGATTGACTGTCGCCATGTGACATTATGATCAATAATTAGAGCGACCGACGACGTAATATCGGAATTCATACCGTGCGATTACCGCAGAAACTAACTGGTTAAATCCGCAGAGTAGTCTATTTGGCGCGCGTATGATTATCCTGCTATCAGTAGGGAAATATGGGAGACGATATACTCGAAGCACTTATGGCAAATGTCATTCATTTATTTTCAGGTCAGTATACGATCATATATGCCTCGATATTCGCACACTTTCCGCGAAAGAGATGTTGATCATTGACATGTCGCACAAATTGATCGACGACGATGAATTTATCTGCAAACGCACTGATAAAATATCAAAAAACATTGCATCGATATAGCAGAATCGTGTTTAATCTGCCGGATTTAATGGTCGATTCCAAAGTTCGGCGAAGCGGTGATTTCGCGTTAACGGACATTGCATTATATGAAACAGTTGGTAATCGTAAACACCGTTACTCATTTGGCCGATTTATTCGCTCGGCGTTATTAATGTTGATTGATGCGCTATGCAATTCACGTCTCATATTTTATCCTGATGCTATTGAGAGAAGGAACGATGTAAACGGTTAACGAAACTCTGATGACAAATGGATAAAGTCCGCGCGCAACTATATCTCCGTTTCTCACACTTACTGTTCTTGAAATAGATGCACAAATTGTACGATTATATTATTTCTTTCGTATATTTCTAATATTTAGCTGGTGAAACGTTTTAGCAACATTTAGTATGATACGAAATTTTAATTTCAACTGCTGCGATAGTCGGGTATATTACAATTTTATCAACTTATGACTTACAGATTTTATTATTTTATTAAAATTTTAATCTCACGCTTCTCGGATTTTATAGAATGATGACAAATCTCTCAATCGTTTTTCGTTTTATTGACTTGATTGACCATCTATGTGCCAGCGATATAACGTATTAAGAATAAGTATAATTATAGGAATGTTAATTTTTTTCTAGTCTTTTAGAAATTTCTAAATTTATTGACTTTTTAATTTGTTGCTGAAAATTACTCAAAGTGGAGTCGAAACGTTCAAACCAGTAATTTGAATAAAGAACTGTTTACACAAATCAATTAGCGTTCTAATTACCGCTCTTTAACTCTCATTAACTCTTGTTTTTTGCGCTAATTTTTAGCTATTTCGAAAGAATTTCTTTTAGAATTTTTTTTATAATAATATTTCCTTTCTAAAATACATAATTGTTAAAGTGATATTTAATAGAACTTATAATTACTATGCAGTATTCCGTAATTTTACATCAAGATTTATAAACATATATTTTGATAATAAATTGTATCAATGAATAAAGAAAGGGGAGATTAATAAAAGATTAAAAGAAGACCGTCTCTGAACCGAATGACCAAATATATGACCTAATTCTTCTTTGAAAAGTCGGAAGAAGTTTCACCAGGTACTTTCGCTCTCTAAAAGAACTCTCTCCCTCGACTACTGAGGTCACACTAGACTGGTTTGAAACCAGTGAAATCGATGATGGCGCTGTTTTCAGCAACTACGTACGAGATTCTTGGGTAGATTCTCGTTCCTCTGGTAGATTGCTCTCAGCTGCAACATATCGGAGGAGCTTCTTGCCGTTATATGTTGTGCTTCTTGCTAGGAAACCTTACCGACTGTTGGTCTACATCGACTTTTTTCCAAAGAGATTGTATCTACTTGCCAGAGGAAGTAAACCCATCCATCATCGTGGTCCAGTGGGATGCTGGATATCACAGAGATGGCACCGAATCATTGGAAAACGCTATTGTGGAATACTAATATCCAGATTATGGACAGGATTTTTTTATTTTTTCGTTTTTATAACTTAGGATAAATTAAAGCGAAGATTTCTTTTTTTAGGAATTACTTTTAGTCTTCTGCGGATACCGTTTTTAAAATATTCAAACAGACTATATCTTACACATAAATATTTTATAGAGAGAGAAATATCTATAGGAGCCAATGAAAAATAAATGTTTCAAAATTGATCGTAATTAAATTGATTACGTATAAAATTTAATGAAGGTATATGGATAATGAAAGAGAAGAGACTATTACGCTACATATGGAGTATTTGATGACAGGTTTAATAGATGAGTGCTTTGTTAGCAACTGATAACAAGAGTGAATGGATTGAGTGCATGCATATTGAATTCGTAATTTTGAATTGCAGTTAGAATTTATTTCACGTTAATCTATTTCGCATATAATATTTGAAATAGATTTTAATTTTTACATTCTTTTTTCCGTTAGATATAATATTGTATTTAATAATACTTGATAAATTAAATTAAATACATGTACAAACACAAATTCTCTCTCTCTCTCTCTCTCTCTTCCTCTCTCTCACTCAAATATACACAAAATTATAATTGAAAATTTTAGATTAATTCTATCTGTAATCTACAGCAGAGAGAAGCAATATACGTACAATTAGAGACAAATTTAGCTTCCTGCATTCATTATGGACCGCAAATTATGCATAAAATTGTTTATTATTATTTCATATATATGTTGCTGTAATATCAATAGCCCTATTTATGTATGGAATAATTATCAGAACACCCAGAGAAAGAATTTTTTCTTTAACCGTATAGCAAAGAAACCTTTCTCTAGGTGAAGTACTATAAGAAATTCTATGAGAGATTATTATGCTATGGAATCTGCACATATTAGGATGAGCACGTCCGTTATTCCGCGACGTAGCGTTCCGGAGGGACACCGGATATTCTAAAGATGGTACCAGGACTCGGAACTGCATCAGCGTCCGTAGTAGCTCGATGGCACGCGTCCTTGACTGGAATATTAATAT
This sequence comes from Mycetomoellerius zeteki, assembly GCF_001594055.1. Taxonomy (NCBI): domain Eukaryota; kingdom Metazoa; phylum Arthropoda; class Insecta; order Hymenoptera; family Formicidae; genus Mycetomoellerius; species Mycetomoellerius zeteki. The sequence goes on from NW_017257515.1 coordinate 220,487, forward strand.
GTTCTGGCTATGAGCACCCCGAAGGGACATATAAAGATGAAGAAAACGCACAACTCAGTAGAAATACTTTACATTCTGTTTCTCTCTTGACAGGCCATCTTTATACCAAGTTTTTCACTTGTTTTATAACTTATCTATTAATCTTACGATATCGGTGATTCCTCTCTCTCTACTGGAGATTTGTTATTAATTCACAGCGTAGAGAAATCTACATACGATTAGTATGTATTTAATCAATTTTTGACCTATCGGATAATGGTTATATTGCATAAACTATCGGTAATGTTAAATTGCTCGGGTATTGTTGGTATTTTCTTTTTTAGAGCAATACTCGCAATATAAGTTCGTGGTTATTGACTTTCCGGTTGTACATCCTAGTTAACAAATTGCAAGGCATGCAGTTCCGAACGATGCCGCGCCAAACAATTCCCACGCCGTCCGCAGAAGTTTGTTCGGTCGAGAAACAGCGGTCTCCATTACATCCACCTATCTTTCGTCGCCGGAATTGCAGAAACGCGTTTAAATTTGCATTCCATTCCGGTGTCAAATCACCAGTGTGCTGAGCTCGGTCGAGCCGAACCGAGCGAAGAGAAAAACAGCGATGAAAGAGGAACAGGTTCCAGTCTGGGTTGCAGTACGTCGAGTCGTATTTAATCCGGAAAGCTAATTTTTCTTGCTTTTGGTCTGCATGGTATGCCCATCGTCGTTGTTAAGTGCGTAAAACATTCTTGCTCGTGTACGTTTGCTACGTGATTCCAGATTACGTAAGCGCATCGATAAATCGGATATGCAGAAGTTGATATCAATTTATTTGAAGATATTAATAGCTGATGGTTGTATTATAATGAAATTAATAATATACGTTCATCATTATTAATTGAAAGCAAAGAATGTTTATATGCATATAATATTTAGATAATTGTTTTGTGTGTGTGTGTGTGTGTGTGTGTGTGTGAGAGAGAGAGAGGGAGGGAGGGGGATAATGCTAATTATTGTCCAAGCTAAATTATTGTATTTATCGTGAAAGATACTATCACACATATATGGTAGTTAAAATGATTCAATAATAGGTTAGAGAGTTTGAAACAGCGAACAGCGAATCTAATAGCTGACATCGAAGGCAGTTAACTGTAGCTAGTGATGGATTTTCCTCTGACTTTTATTAGAGCTCGATAACCCACGGTCAAGTGCCTATTCGTAATGATACTTTATGAACTATTGCCCCGAATCGATTCCATTTTTTGCGTTAGTAACGAAGTAACAATCGAGTCAGTTTAAACCTTTTTCTGCGATCTTTTGCTTTCACAAGGTTTGAAGATTAAGCTTCATAACAGCATTTTATGCGGTTGGTAATAGTTATGATTTTCTTGTTCTAAATTATGGTTATTAATGGATTTTAGGAGATTATTAATGCTGTTAGAATTACTCTCAATTCAAGATTTATTGTTGTATTTTCTGATATTAATTTTGAAATATTTCTTTCTTTAAATTCGCTTAAGATTCGCTGAGAGATGTCATTAAAGTATTGTTAAGACACAATTAAATAAAAGTTACAGTCAAGTAGTTATATTTAGTTAGTTATCTATATAATTGAAAGCGTCGCTAAGAATATAGATTGACGTTTGTCATAAGGTTTCCTGAAGTGTTAACTTTGACCACTGTTAAAATTGTCTTCGTAATATGGTGACATAAGGGTGAATGGGCTGCCGTGGGGAATTCGAGAAACGGTCAACGTCGATTCGACGCATAGGTTGGGTTCGTGACCGAGTTTATCAAGCAGCATCCGGGTGACCGAAGCGCACAAATATAGCGCTGAGGTTGATATATTCCGGAAAGCAAGTGACTGACGCTGCAGGCGTTAAGAGACATGACGTAGGATGCGCGTAACTATTGAGCGGACGTGCAACCGGGAACTGTGAGATAGCGATGAGAGAGAGAGGGAGGGAGGGAGAGAGAGAGGGGGAGGGGAAAGGGGGATCAAGAGAATTGAAGAACGGGGTCGCGCAAGAGTACTGAGCGATAAATCAGTGAATAAGGACATTGATTGAATTGCCTGTGATATAAGATTTCGTATACTCTGCAAATATATGTATTTCGCCTGCAAATCTCACTTTTTCAACATTTATACGCTTGACACGATAAACAGAATGTGTTAGTTTATAATAATTCAGATAATTTTCGGATAATTGTTTTTTATATCAATTAAAATAGATAGATCAAGGTGTATTAGTTAAAGTATAGAATAATACCCCGTTTGGATTATAAAAAAAATATTTTAATTTATATAACCAATTAGTCTACTAAGGTATATGTGATGAATGTAATCAAAACAGCTCGATAAAATTTAAGTGTTAAGGAGGTAAATAGATTAATAATAAATGGAGTAAGAAAGACGAGGGTCTTGAATACTCGAATTAACAAGGGACTGTTTATCCATGAGCGAGACGAGCGCAAGGTTAGTGATTATTGGATTATAGAAGCTCTGGCACATTCTATCAAGTAATCCTAGAGCTTCGCAAGGTCTATAGGATAGCGGAGATGCGAGTTCTCATCCTTGGCTGTTTCATACCTTGGAACCTTCGGTTTCTCTGAGATCTTACGATTGCACAAAATTACAATTTATGGCTTTGAACAGAACATGGCATTTCCTAGTTCCAGTTTATCTGCTCTAGTTTATCATGTTTCGTAGTAATATTAACATTAACTATATTTGCACGGCAATGATTGATGATTTATTAAATTTACTCAGATATGAATTATTGTAACGTGCCATATGGGAGCAGTAATCAAGTATGAAATAGACAATACAGTTTTGATTAACGCTGCAAAAAATAAGATAATGTTAACAACAACAACAATAATAATAATATCATACTTATTCGTTTTCTATTTCATAATTATATCAAGTACTGATGGATATGTACACAGAGTAGATAAGTTTGTATATAGAGTAATTTTTTGGGAATATATTAAGTTTTGAGATAGATAAAATTAAAAAGAAAATAAACTGGAAGACAACCAGAAAGAAAAAAGAATTTTTAAAAATAACAAATTTTTTAAATAAAAACTGAAATATTTTGAGAAAATCGATTTTTTTATTATATATTGCACTTAATCATAATAAATATGGTCATATTTTTTTTATGGTAGGGGTGCCAGCTTCACAGAGAGATTGCACTTACAATTAATTATATAAGATATTGATCCGTTCCATTATTATTTTAACGTGACAGACCAAAATATTTAGTATTGAATATTAATGTGAAAACCAAAGCATTAACATGCCAATATTTGATTTTGCGACAGGACTGAATTTCATTTGCCACAATAATGTACGGGTTTAATAGAATTTAGTTATCTCGTAGTAAAATTCGGTTCGTAAAATGTATTCACGAAATATAAATAGAAGGATTATATTTGGTATTAAAAGAGTTTTAATTTTGTGGCTAAAAAATAAACTAATGTTTCTTGTAACACAAAAATGGTGACTAGCTTAAAATTTGAGCGATAAATTGAAGCACGCTGTGCCGAATGTGGACACAAAATACAGTCTCAAGTCTCAAGTTAGATAACTCGTTTTCACGACGCTTCTTTGGTCTTTGTCTGCAATGTTTAAGTTCGACATCGTGTCCTTGCACGTGAATAGAAGAACCATGTTCCTTGCTCCGCATCGCGCATTCCCTTCGTGTTCGCAGAAGCCATACGATCGGCTGCAGGAATACAAAAAATTACAAGATGCCTGTATCTGAAGGTATAAGGCTAATGGCTGCTGATTCAGGGCTTATAAAGACTGGGCTAAGTGTCGTCTTGAATCACGAACTGACTGACGTACATTTGAGATGGTTGGTGCTTTCGTTGAAAGTACTTTGAACATTCTCGCACGTACACCAACTGTTTCTCTTGTCGAAATACCACGCCGGATCGAGTTTTCAGTGCCGTTCGAGAGACAAAGACGTTTCAACCCGTGCGCGGTCCGAAAACTAGAATGTTTGACACATCTGTGCCTGGTCAGCGTCTTTCTTGATTACTCAATTTTGAGCGGCAGCCCATTCGCCCGCGCTCCCATTCTGTAAAATGAAAAGTTGGAAACTTCGGAAAAATTCCTCGCTTCGTGTATTATTTTCGTGTCGTAAAATCAAGTATTTCATCACAATCCGTGTGATATAACATTTAATATCTGTTTGTCAAATTAAATCACCAACCATACAACAAAAACGTTCATCTTTTATATATTATAAAATTAATTAACTAATTAAGCTATAATTTTTTAACGATATTGATTTAACGATATTGATTTCTTACTTTATGATGTGCTAGGTATAGAGCCGAATTCTGTATTGCCAAGTCGAATATGCTTGGCCAAAGGATTCTCAATCCCCTTCTGAAGGAGTTAATTTAAAGATATCCGACAATAGGTACTTCAGACGACTTGAGCTTTGGAAGGTACTTAGAAACTTTAGCGATAGATGCAGCATCAATTTCGCTTTTATTAACTGCTTAAAGCAGAGATTAATCTGCACAATTATTAAGACTTAGCAAACCCACAGATTTAAGCTCAATATATTATACTATTAAACATATATTTACATATCGTATACAGTTGTTGCACATATCGTATACATGTACCAATATACACATTTCTGAATAGTAGATTGTGTGATAGATGTTGCATAAAATCAAAAGTAAAAGAAATTAAACTCATATTTAATTTATAATAAAAACGAATAATGCATGCGGAAGCTTATTTCTTCATTTTTAGAAAATTGTTTAAAATACATGTACTTACTTTACGTTCCTAAAAAATGAATATATATGAATATATATGAATGTATATTCTGTATATTCCGCATTGAATTATCATATCGTTCTATAATTCTATAGTTTTTATAAATCTGTATGGTTCCTTGTAAAATAAGAAATCTTGATAGAAAAACGATGTATCATTTACATTCAATCGATTATTGAATCAAATCAAATTTAGCTCTTAGATGATTTATTCGCAGTTTATCATATCAGAGAAATCAAGATTTGATCCTTCCGAATTAAAGGATTAAATTATCGGATGCTCTCCACGTTGAGAGAAGTTTGTCACCTTCATGGAGATTTATTTATTATCTGTAGGATCGAAGGATACTTTGAATGGGACACTTTTATCCTAACGTGGGATAACGATTCGGTTAGAGCGTGTCGCGCCGCGTCGTCTAGTCTCGAGGATTTCGCGCGGAAGTCCTTCCGAGCTTGACGAATGCGTTTTACGTCTTCTCGCGTGATTACTTCGCACGTAGTGCGACGCCAGACACCAGCCGCGAGCGGGCGTGCTTGCAAACGTCACTGTGACAAATGGCGACCGAAAGCGGACGAGTAAGACTGCGACGTGACCCTCACGGTAACCCCACTGAGAGGAACATACCGGAGGAGTTCCTCCTGGAACGTCGCGTCCCGGCGTTTTCTACGGTCGTAACTCTCGCCTCGTTCCCTCGCCTGTCAGGATTCTCCTCTGGCAAAAATTATTCTGTTGTAGAAAATAGCCATTTAATGACACATATATAGGGGAAAAGGGGATAAGATGACGATCTTAAGGTTTGTCGATTTTTCCTAATTTTTTTGATGAGGTAAAGAGACTGATTTATTTTTTTTGAAGTTCATTACAGTCTTAGTTATCATTTGTAAAAATTATAAAATTGTTAAATAAATTACAATTCTTTAAAATTTATATTTTTTAAGGACATGTCAATTTC
>NW_017257515.1:227665-248157 GCF_001594055.1 Mycetomoellerius zeteki
CGATCGCACGGCGCGCGGGCCGCTGGGAGTGGGGATGGCCTATCAGGCGCATCGTGCCGTTCGAGCTTAGTGGCTCGCGGCGGTCAGCGGGATGCTTGCCCCACTCCCCGCGATCGGTGGGTTGTACATTCGGCAGCAATAGGCCGGTCGGACGCTCTTTTTCGATTATCTTTAAACGTTAATATCTCCTTAACTATTGTTGACACCGCAAAATGGTACAGGACTTTTCGACTCAGTGTAGTCTGTTCTACACACGCATGAAATATTTTGCGGTCGCTACCAGACACCCTGTATATTGTAAGAAGTTTTAGAGAAAAATATAAAAAAAAAAACAAAATAAAACGTTTATATAATTTATGAAAATAAAATTATTGAAACGTTAACATTAACATAATTATATTTATGTATGTACTGTATGTAGTTACGTAATTAACTTATTAGTAAAATATACCTACTACATAACCTACAATATGCCCGCATGAGAGCGTCATCTTACCCATATACGACATTCGTCATTTTACCCACAGTTACCGTATATTTTTATTTAATTAATAAAACCATTGTAATGCGAAAAATATAAAAAAATATGAATATGTTATTGATTCGCTTTTAGTTATACAATATTGCAATTTTATTAAAAAAATGAAAGTATTTACTATAATTATGTCATTCCTTCTATACAAAAATACTGTAAAATTACAAGTGAATGCATCCAAAACACATTTCTTAATATATTATCTATTTTTGTAGTCGTATTGAACTCAAATTATAAGAGATTGTGTATTATTAAATACACTAAAGCCTTTAATGAGTTAAGCATCTGCTTTTCATCTATTATTATCTTTAAAAAATTAACAATTCGGTATCTTACCCACTTCGTCATCTTACCGCCCTTTCCTCTATATATATCTATATATAAAGTATACGTTACATTAAATTAAAATCAAAGAAAATAGAGATCGCTTTGGAAATTAAATTTTATATATATAAATAAAAAAATTAATAAAATAGAATTTTTCACGAGAGTAACTATAATATATAAAAAAACACTTTATATGATCAGAATTGGATCTCTCTATAATAATAATATTTTTGTGTAAATTTTAAATATATTACATTACATATAAATATTAAATAAAACTTTTATTTGTTTAACTTTGTTTGACTTCTTTTAATCGAGTACAATTAAATTAAAATTGTACTGCTTCTATTTGTTATTGAAATATTTAATAATCGAGGAGCTGTGAAGAAAGTCAATTAAATTTTCGCTAAACGGAAACGTGCATCATATTGCCATATCGTTAGTATCCCCGTTCGCGGTATTAGAATCTATTCAAGTGGAAGGTATGGGTAAGCAGACATTGGATCGTCAAGGCGATTCGCCTCGAGGTAAGAACAGGTTATCTGCTTTATCGAGCAATCCGGAAATTGAGTCTCAGCCGTCAAGGGCTAATATCTCTCTGGGGCGGGCGTTTCGTTCGCGTTGACTCAACCCTGCCGGCTTTCTTTCGAGGATTGCCTTGATTTAGGTGGGGCCCAAGAGTACGGGAGCGGGACGTTGTTCTCGTTTCGATTACGGGCCGGCGTGGAAATCCTCGGCGATAATAACGCGAGCCCCGTGGCGCCGCTGATTTCGTGGAAATGCAATTACGAGCCAGGGACGGGTGAATCTCGTCTGCGACGCTGGAAAGAAATCCGGCCGCGGAGTGTCTCTCGAGGCAGAAGTGGTGGTGGAAAGAGAGAGATTGCTTCTCTTCACTGAATTGCAGCGATATAAGAGCGTCTTTAGGTAGACAGCGTAGGCGGTGAGCACGGATGAGTTTTATGCAAGTTTGTCTCGCGAAACTTTTGAGAGAGACATTTTATTAAGTCTTTCTTTCACTGTTACGCCGAATGATTAATATTTTAACCTGTTCGACGTTACGATATTTCTCGATATACCAATCTATTTACTTCATTATTCTCTAGATAATCTTGTCCTTTTATCTTATCTTAATATAGATATTATATAAGAAATAAATATCGATCTATAATTTTATTTGCTTATCTGTATTGTTTATTTGGAATTACGATTTATATTAGCGGTATGAAATATTTATTTAAAGACAAGCGACAGTATGCGAAATATCTTTTATGACAGCATTATCTGGTTTCGTTCTTATCATTCAATAAATTTTTATTTTTTCTAATTGATAAAAACATTTATGTAACATTGTCTGTTACATAAATGTCTGTAATATTGCGAATAATGTGTCTATATAACACGACCTATTAACGGGCTATCTCAATGTTCGTCGTGTATTGCGCGAAACAATATAGGCTTGGTATCTCAGCGATGAGATTCGACGGCGGAAAATCTTAAGTAGATCAGAAGAGTCGAAACTTGAGTGTTCCTTTGTATATCCCTTCTTTTTAAACGCCACGTGCTTTATCGCAAAAGTGCAGGAAAAGAGAGACTTTAGTAAACGAATGAAAAATCTAAGAGGCGTAAAAATTTCATCTATATTTTATTCTTTAGAGTGAGGGGGTAACCACTTAATGTAATCGTAGGACAGAGGTCCTCGAAATCATTATAAAATTCATATGAAATCTCTATGTATAATCTGTTAATTACATATGCAACCACGAGAAATCATTGTATAATATTAAATAAAATCGTATATTTTACCAAATTACTTCATATGTAGTGAAAAAAAATGATTTGTAATCAGATAAAATCGTATGAAATCATTTATAATCTGTGGGATAATATTTCAGCTAGTGGTTACCCCCTCGCTTTAGAGGCTCATAATAATTTCCGATTCTTTTGATTTAAATTTGTATACTTTGATTTACATTGATTTAAGTTCAGTCTAATCTTTATCGGAAATATAATGATCACATTGTATACATTAAAAGAAATATTATTAAATAGAATGAATGTCAAATATTATATAAATGTTTATAATAATAAGAGACCAAAATGAGTAACACTTCCTTATTTACAATTAAATATTTATAATTAATTATTGTAAATAAGAAAATATTTTATTCAACCTGAGCTAGATCTTACAATAATATTTCAATGTAAATTTATGTAATAAATATCCAGATTTTGAAATACAATTCTATCATTGAAACTGAGATAGTAATATTAGAAATTAAATTGACAAGCAATTTAATATATATATAATTCCATGCTATATTTATAGTATTTTAAAGCACTGTAAAAAATTTATTACAAAAAATATCAGCTCAGCCTCGGGGTTCGAACTTTGATCTCCCTACATTTCATGACGGGCATCTTTATTAATTCGATCACTAAGGCATACACACTATATATATTTATAGTAATTATAATTGCATAAATTTATAAAAAATTAAATTGAAGTTAATAATTATAGAAGGATTAATTTCTAGAATGTGTATTATAAAAAATATAAGATGAAAATGACTTTTCATGTGCAGGGTTTGTAGAATTCAAGTAAGGAAGATCTAGAATAACTAGAATATTTGCTCGAACTCGAGAAACAAGTAGAATAATAATTTACATTACACCAAGATTAGTTTTGACCGAATAAGACTCTTCTTGCTTAATTGTTATTCATGTGTCTTTTTACTTATTACTGATAATAATTTATATTATTTCTTGGTTATAACGAGTATATTTTTAATGTTTCGACAAATTAGTTTTGTTTACTATTTTTATTTCTTCATTGTAGCTATATGTAAAGACTGTTTTAATTAATTCATTGAAGTAGGAGAAATATTTTCTATGTATTTATTTTTTAAATTTTGCTATTTAAATATTACTGAAAAAGAACAGTACATCAATTTATTGATTTATGTCAGTACTTTTTACATCTTTTTAAATGCCTTTTCGATATTATTCTGTTTTTTTACTGTTAATGTTAATTTGTTATTTTATAAATTACTAAATAATCTATTTAGCTTATAATATATAATAATAAATAAAAATAGAAGATAATAAACGATCAATATTTTAATCAAGATAATAAAATTTAATTTACTATATACAGTAAAGACAGTAAATATTTTTTATACTTTCAATAATAACTAAGAATAAATGATTATTAATAATTCTTATTTTACTTTAAACTAATTAATTTTTATATAGCATATTATTGGAAAATTAAAAATTTTTTTCAAGTAATAATGAAATACGTCTTGCGACAGTAGATGTTTTGTGTGTGTGTTGTTGATCTTTTTCTTGCTTACATTTAGGATAAGAAATTTTGCTCGAATATTGTTATACCAGTTACTTAATTAGTGATTTTCTGACATTTTCATAATCGTATAGTTTGAGAAATATAGATAGGGATGGAAAAGAGGGACGTGAATTGACCATTAATTTAACGACGCGGAAGATCATTGCATTATCTTCTTCTAGAGATCGTGTAATCTGGTAAAAACATGAAAGACTTTGGCAGTAGCTGGACGATTCCAAGGGATTCCGTTTATTAGATTCGCAGTCATAGATACTTAAAAGAATTTCTTTTATTAACCGTCGACGACGTGATAAGAATTCGGATCGAGCGCTTCGTTTAAAGCCGACGAGTTAGAAATTGGACCAGAAATCCATTAATGTTATTTGATGTTTCAATCAATTGATAGATCGAAAAATGCATGATGATAAGAGCAGCGATTTAACATTAAATGTTAGATTTAATGTTAAATTTATATAAAATTTCATGGATTGATTTTTAGACCATGGAAATGCAACCACCTGGTCGTAAAAGATAAAAGCAATTTCCGCTTTAAAATATATCGTATCACGGTAATAACGCGACGACGTTCTGGAAGAAATATGTCGGGCGTCTCACGAAGACGGGCTTTTCCATGGTGTCTTCCTCGATCCACCCACGAAGTCACGTAGCGGAAAAATGGCTTAATCCCAGAAGTCCTCTCACCTAGTTTCCTGAAGCTGACGGCCCGTATTCAACGGACTGGTCCTTTGCATTTGTCGGCCTATCCCGAATATTGGCTGGACGACAAGCGTTGTTGAAATTTTGTTGAAACATTTCATGTGGAAGTTAAAGTAATATGAATGCTCCGTCATGATGACATTGTGTCTCGACTTGCAAAAGTCAGCTCGCTAGAATGCAACGACGGAATTATTTTGCCGGTAAATTATGCGGGAAGAAAAGCATCAAGTAAAATTTCTAGCGACATATAGAAATAATGCTAGAGAGAGGAGGGGAGAGAGAGAGAGAGAGAGTCCATCGAGATATTTTATGTCTATTACATTTCTATGTATATAACGATTTTTGAAAACACATGAGTGAAGAATGCCATATGCCAAAGTGATTTTTCGTGTCCAATAAATATTTCTTGGGAATTTATACAATTTCCAGTTTAAACAGATTTCTGAAATAGTGAACAGTGAAACGAATAAAAACGAAGATACTGCCTTATTTTTAATGAATAAGAAGCAAAAATAATGTGTACTACGTACAACGCACATTGACATTAATATTGATAGCGTTAATGATTTATATCTACTGGTCCATTCATAATTCTATTCTTGCCTTGGTTCTTGCAGTAAGTTCGTAGAAGCTCCGTTGCAGAAGCGAACTAGCATATTTCGTACAACACACGGTTTGTATGTACTAGGATTGACGGAAGTATGGTACTAAATTTTGATTCTCGTTGCTCTGGGCATTGCTAAAGAGCTCTAGAGCTGTTGGTGCGAACGCAGCGACAGAAAATAAGCGTGATAATGAGATCTCCGTAATAAGGACTTCGAGATTTTCATTAGAGAGCGCGCTGCATCGTTTATTATGCTCGAGAACATTCAAGAATAATGCAATTTGCTAATTTACGTGTCTTCGCTATTTTACGTAAGCATTATTAAGAGAGACAGTATTTCCCGTCGTCTTAGAAAATACTACTTTTTTAAAACATGCTCAACGCAATATACATCTAAATCGCATGAATTAATCAATTCCACTATACAAGCTATAACTATTGTTCCAAGAAAATTACATTAGTGAATGACATCAGTATCTTACCGATAAAAGGAATAAAGGAATATAATAAATTATTATGTAGGAGAGAGAGAAAGGACTCTCGGTTAGTCAAATCCAGTCAGAAAACGAGTGCTTCCTCAAATTCGTATAGCGTGGAGAAATTCTAGCGGGTTAAAATGTTACATGGAAGTTGTTAACGCGACGAGTACCCTGGGATCGAGCGCTCACTCGTCGACCGTAGTATGTCGCACCGGCGAATGTGCCGACGCATTCTCAGGGGAACTACGGCGATTCTAAAGGTCGTTCATTAGTGTCTAAGGACACACATGCTCCACGCGGCTCGATCTTTGTCGTCGCCTCTTCACAGAAAAAGCTAGAGGATGTCGTACGCCGGGGATTTGCCGAGTCTCTAAAAGCTCTTCTCTTTCCCGCCATCGTTCTGTTCCGCGTGTGCTTGCTTTTTAGCCAACCGTTTTTCAACCGTCAGAACGACACCTGTCCGAGTCGAGAGCTCCGAGTTGGTACACTAAAAACGAGTGCGACCGACAGAAGAAACCTGTTCGATCGATGTAGTTAACGCGTCTAGTCTTCCTACAATCTTCTCAACGATATCATAGATAATGTTAATGATGAAATTTCTAGCTTGCACGTCTTCTAGGATTTATTATTGACGAAAATTCGAAATCACTTGGAAGACAAACATACTCTCTAAATCTGAACCAGTGGATAATCACTGATATCAATGCCAAGTATGCCACTGGTAATCAGTGAATGAAATGTGAGATTCTTAATCTAGCTAATCTTGTTTTAGTAAATATAAATTTAATAATTATAATATTGGAAGATTGAAATTAATGTGCAAATAATATCAATGTTCTATTTATTTAAAAAAATGCTCAAATTTTCTTTTTTTTTTTTGGTTGAACACTTCATTGATTATCCAGCGCCAAGTATGCCACTGGATATAAATCAGTGACTATCCACTAATTTAGATTTAGAGAGCATTTTTAATTTACTTTGATTGAGCTTGAAACGAATAAACAAGATATTTTTAAAATAATAAAATATGTTTGTTTATACGTGTATGATTTTTTCATGAGGGGGTTAAATTGATGTATAGAATGTTTCAGAAATAGATAGGCAAATTTTAAGAGCGTATTTTACTCACTATAAGAATGAAAAAGTCATAAAGTCGCAAAGTCTAGAAACGCTTCTTTTTAAAGTTATAAATACATTTTGTTTGTAATAGACAATATAATGTCTCGCATCGGCGTCTCATGAATATTGTATGTGTGTTCTATTCACACACACTTTGTAATGGAAGTAAACAAGAGATGAGTTACGAGATGAGTCTGTTTGGAATTGGAATCAGTTTTCATTTAAGCGACATCATATTTTGTTTCGTATAACAAAATACGAAATACTCTGAGAATTTTATAACGTCTTCGACAATCTACGAGATGTCGGTGCGAGGCATGCATTAAATTGCGGAAGGAAATTATTTCCAGTAATTTCTACAATGAAATGTTCTTTCTAAAGTCTAAATAAAATGTGTTTATAACTTGAAAAAGGATTGAAGGACCCATGCTCGTATGACTTTTTTTTATCTTTACACTGAGCAAAATATGCTTTTAAAGTTTGTCCATTTATTTTTGAAACATCCTTGTGTAAAACAAAATTTTTAAAGCTTGTCTTTGCTTGTTCTAGCTTTTAGCATAACAAATTAGATCTCCTAATGAGCACTGAAGACATAGCTTAGTACTCAATGATTTTATTTATACGTAAAATATATATATCGATATAGTATTTTAGGAATTATAGTTAATAATAATACTGACTGAATTTGGAATTATGCTCAATTTTCAGTTTTGCTATGAATAGGTATACTTTAAACGAAGTAATGTATTCATGCTAAATTGGTGCACTTTTCGACAGTGATTCCAGAATTATAGCGTGAAAGACAATAGTAAAACGTTTCCGCGGCACGTTTCGGAGAGGGACGGATGACAGCATTGGGTGTTGGAAATTACACGAATTCTTAAAGACAATGAGGGATGTCGCATTAATATTCTTGGCTGTGTGCCGTATCTCCGTTTCTCTCTCTTTCTCTCTCTCCCCCATCTCTCTTTCTTTTTCTCCGTTCGTTTCTTCTTTCTCGCTCTTGTTCATCTTGCGCTCTCCGCGACGATACGAAGCTCTAGCCGGCGGCGGCTCGTGCGCCAGATTGCAATCGCAACAGCTTCGTTAATTACTGGATCCTGTGTCCTCGCGCGACGTTCGCCGCGCCCTCAACCGCACCGAACGTAGGATTTGCACGCGAGTATACCCTCGGGATGGTCGTGACGATCGTCCACCGGTACTGCCCACTCATGCCCGGACGATCTCAAACCGTGGTGTCGTGCCGGACTTATTCCTTAACCCTTGACACCGTTCCTTCCATTCAGAGGCATTTTTCCGAGGTTTCACCACGATCGCGCGCCATGAATAGATATGTGCCTCGTGCTTAGAAATTTTGCTTGAGGCGTACGGCACGTCGACATTGACGGGATTTGCTCACATCATGACGAGCGTATTTTTGCGTTCGTGAAAAAGTTCCAAGAAGGGTTGATAATGTTATCTGAGGCTGTAATACATTAACGAAGGTTCAAGAATGTACTGGTTGCGCAAATGTATATTGACAGGAAAGATTCAAGTACGTTTTACATGATTTTAAAAAGTTTAATATTAAGACTTGGAAATTTTCCAAAATCCGTGAAATATGTATCTGGATCTTCCTTGGTGAGTTAATAAATATATAAATAAATTAATAGCGAGCGGAGCTATTATTGGGTCAATTAGAAAGATGATACAATCGTGATGAAATTTATGTTAAATATAGTTACGCAATATTAATAATAGGACTATAACAAGGAAAGAAATTATTGTAAAAAGATTAAGTATCTTTTTATTGGCATATTATATTCACAGATGTAGATGTTGAATAATTAGATGTAGAAGTCATTATAAATTGTGAACAAATTCCGCAGCGTATTATAGTGCAATTAGAGAATTTCGTTTTTTGGAACTTGGTAATTCTGAAATTAAAGACAATTCACTAAATAAGTTCTACTAGTGATCTCCTTCCGGAATAGCATTCGGTGTAGCTGCACAGCCGCGGAATTTCAAACGTCTGTTTTGCATTCCACTGCGATCCTTCTCTGCTAGTCCGGCGCGCAACCATTACGTCGGAGATCGCTGACTGGGAAATTTATACTTAACCATTCAGCCCGCGGTGACGGCAATATCGTTTCGAATGGGCCATTGCTCTCAGTTTTCCTACCTCGCCGAGTTATCCGCGAGGCTGCCTCCACGTCTTTCTCAATGCCGACGTTAAGCACAGCTCATTCCTCTTATCGTCCCTTTTGTCGACAGGGTCGGATTAAGCGTGACAATCAGACTGAATTCAGTTATACGGTTACCGTCAAAGCGAGAAGCGATAGCTCTCTGTTTTATTTATTATTTTACTTCGCAACATTATAAGCTTATGATAAGCATTCCACTATATACCAAGTGATTATTCTGACTTTTAGCATTTTTATTAATTATATTTATCATAAAGCCATAGAATTAGCATTCTGTTCTGAATTCGAATCTAGATTGGATTATTTATATTATGTTATATTCTAAATCGCCTAATATTCTCTAATTATATATATATATATATATATATTTGTAACTTTAATTACCGTATAGTGTGTCTTATTCTTATTATTATCTATATACTTTGTGAATTTATGTATATCTATATATACTTAAATATGATTTTGAATCAGCGATTTAACTGTCGTCCCGTTTATTGCGTGCAATTAGTATTTCAATATTAAATATTATTGTTGTGTATTTGCTTTTGCTTTTCACTGTTAAACGCTGCATTCAATAAAATTGTTATTATTATTATTCTGATCGTTCGATAATCTCCAAAATAAATTGAATGTGTAAAGCACAGTTTTGGTGGTTTTTGCCTTTTTTTTTTATCGGTGACTTTTGTACGTCGTTTTTACCGTTTTAATCGAGCTCCGAGAATTTTAAACAAATTTAATTTCCGCGATAAGTAAGTTCAACGTTCCTGTCAAGACGTCGAAACATCCTGTAAAAAACTATGTAACAAAGATAAAAGCGGGTCATCCTGATTTGTATGTAGTGACATTCGAACGTTTACGTCGTCTTATATTGAACGTGTTTCTCCAAAAAAGTTGTCATAAGGATGGACATTCATCGATCATTTACTAAGCCGTTGTTAAAATTCCGATAACAAGCAGTTCCATTTCTTTCGACCGATCTCTCGTTCGTTTTTTAGCGCACATTTTCTTGCGTCACGAATGAATTACCGCGCTTGCTCCTTTGTTCCAGCGTCGCTTTTTCCGCGGTCGCTGCACCTACGAATCGCACCGCAATGCCATGCACCGAGTAGCTCGGCCAACGACAGCCGGAGGACGCATATTATCGCGGGCCAGATTATCCTTTTTGAGATTCTTTTCGCAAAGACAGACCCGTCTCACGCGGCCACGATAATAAATGTCTTTCTCTTCCCGCTCGATCAGCGAAGGGGATAAGGGAGGAGTGAGTCGGTCCTATATACGGTCCCTAAACTCGCCATGGACTGGTACCACGTAGACGGATAATTGAACATACATCAAAGCGAAAGAAGCCCTCGCGATGCCAGGAACGACAGGATGAAGAAAGATAGCTGGCCCCGTCGACTTATCTGAAAGGAGAGGAAGGCGGTCCAGGCCTCCCCAGTGAGATAGAAAGGGAGACAGAGATAATTTCGTACGGGTTAATGCAAGAGAGATGGAAAAAGAAAAGGAGAAGAGACGAAACAAGGAGGGAAAGAAAGCAGGAGGATATAAATTCAGTAAACGCCGTCATTAGGGCCAATCCGAAATACCGGGCGTCTATTAAACATGGAACTAAGATAATTATCTGTACTGGCTTATCCCCAACCCGCACCCGTGAATTGCCCTAAGGACAGTTCGACGAATGAGAGAAAGAGACAGAGTGAGGATAAGAGAGAAGGAAAAAGAGAGAGTGCACTTCCAGGCTCCGCATTGTTGAGCTTCTTGTGGCGTCTCGCGGCCTCTCAACTACTTCTTTTCTCCTTCTTGCTTCGACTTATCCACTCTCTCTTCGCCCTCGACCTTCCTTCGGTTTCTCTCCCGCGATGGACCGATCTTGGCGACCGTGGAATCCCGACACAACTGTACGAGAGTAGGATCGGCAAGGAAAGAGTAGCCGAGTAAAAAGTGCTAAACTACATATTTAGCCGGGCGTTACATTTGTCGGATACCGGCAGAACCAAATCCTGTTCTCAGAGAGCTATTAGGGATGTCGTGCATTTTTTTTCCAGAAGAAGTTTTTATATCCGTCAAATAGTTACGTTATGTTATCACATACACTGTTAACTTCAGTCAGTTATCTAATTTTTTTCGTAGGAGAAATTTTAATAAAAATAATGAATGTAATACGAAAATAATGGATTGTTATAGCTTTTTTTACAATGAGTTTATTGTAGGAAGATGATTTAAAAGTTAACAGTTCAATTTTCGAAAATTTATATTTACCTTCTTTTATATTTATTTTCATACTTTTATAATTCTCTGAATATTTGAAAGAATAAGTAAAATGCTATAATTTTAATATCTAACACTGAGAGAAAAAAAAATAGTTCCAGCAACTATAAATTTGGCAACTTTTGCAATTGAAGTACCTGTAACTAGTTTTACAAAGTAATAGAAACTAAAGTAGTGCTGAATATTATAAAAATATAGTCACGGTAACAAATTGTATGCACTATTAATTGGTAGTGAAGTAGTGACTCAACTACATTGAGTAGTTACTTGGACTTCATGCAAATAGGTATAACAATTACATTTTTCTAGTTTAGACAAAAATTTTTAAAGGGTCGCTCAGTACGAGTAGTACGCGGCTTTGTCACCAGAGGGACGTAGCGGAGTTCAGTCTCTCTTTTAAGAAGGAAACCACTCGCTTACAATAAAAGGCGCAGCGTTGGTTTCAAACTTGGAAGACAAAAATAAATAAGAAATGCATACACAAATTTGTAACTATGTATTATAAAGCTTTAATAACAACAATAAGTAAATTAAGTGAACTAAGAAAATATAGTAATATTAACCATTTATAAATTGTTTATATGGTTAATGTACTATATTTTCTTAGTTCACTTAATCTAGTATTCTTATTAGAATTTAATAATATGTATATAGTTGAGGCGCTATTTCACTACAAATTTATAGTTACTAATACGACTTTTTTCTCTGAGTGTACAGTATATATATTATAAGTATGATTCTTTTGCATTTTAACGAAATGGCCAATAAAATCGATGTTATTTTTTCTATAATAATTCTATTGCGTCAGTACATTTATTAAGTGACACAGTATCAGTGCCCGTTACGAGAGTTTTGATGCATTAATTATGAATCCGTTACATTATGCTACTGCATGCTGTTTGAATTATCGCATTGCTTCGTGTATTGCATAATTGAAATTATGGCTTCTGTCTAATGCGTTATATAATTACTGATGCGTGACGTTCAATATTAAGCAATTTAGTTTGGATACGTGAAAATTTAATCATGCATCAACATTTAACTTGAGGGCATTGAATTTTTTTAAATTGTGTATTGCAACAATACTCATTTGCACAATATCCACTTTTATATCAAATATAATAATTACGTACTTTACGGTATTGTTGTATTATGGACTCACTCATAATATTTGCTTTCGGTGCTTTCCATTTGTTTTATAATTTTGAATACGTGGAAAAAATATAACTCACATGAAAATTGTTTTTCCTATGTTTTCAATGCCGATAATGAATTTTGTCATAAAAATATTTATCGGCTTGAAACGATTTCAATTTATGCGTATTTGACCGCATTAAAACATTATCATTGGATTCATCCAACCTTTTTATGTGATTCTTTAATCGATATGGTTTTGTGTCCATTTATATATCCATTACCGCGCTCTGTTAGAGCTCGACAATCAAGTAATATTTTTGAATATTTATTTATTATTAAATTTATTATTAATTTTTTTTCCATATTTAGTTCTTTTTAATATCAGAAAAAAGTAGCTGTACCATGAATTATCTCCTAGTATAGCTATAGAGATACTTCGCATCGATTTGTGCTGAAAGAATTTAGATGATCTCTTTTACAGGGTAGAAATGCTTTTATGCGGCGATCTACTTTAGTGGCTTTGATGTAAAAGTTAATTAAAGCGATATTCGGCTGAAACGTGATTGGGCGGCTCAACCGGGGCAACTGGTACAGAGTCTCGCGCGTTAATCCGTGTCGTGCCATGTAATAAAGAAGAACACATTTGCGAATCTGTTTCACTTTATCTTAGTAAGGTTATCCACACGATCGTGAGAAATAATTAAGAAACATCTCTGCGGCGCGCCTTTAATTTTCGGAGATTCTGTCGCGAACCGGGTTGCGAAAGTTCCGGCTATTTATTTCCTGAGTTTTCCAAGTGGGCGTAGTACTCTAGTAGGTACATATATATGTATGCTACGTGGAAAAGTTGGGATTTGATGCTCGTGCACGTAATGAAAAAGTTCAAGCTGAGTTAACGATATCGTATATCGTGTTAATGTCACCTGGGAAATCTTAGAATCGGTATCAAGCGTCGTCTGTGTCTCTAGCGAATAGCGTGAACTTCAATTTTACGCATCGGTGAAATTTTTACGCATGCGTTTGAAATAATGAAAAAAAAATTTATAACGCGTGCATAATATTATTAACTATATAACAAATATGAAATATATGCATATATATGTGTGTATATATATGTATAAATTTATTTTTGATGAATGTACATTTTTTGAGGATATAATTATAGTTATTCTATTACATAATTACAATTATTCTACCTTTTGCATATTTTTATTTATTTGTTTACTAATTTATTGAAAATTCAAAACATTTCGGGCTGTTTGTATATAAAAAAACGTATTTTACCAGTATGATATGATTAATATTATCTTAGAAATTTAAATCTTCTTACAATAATAATTTTTATTTCTTGTTTCAACTTCCTCGGCAATGAATGAAGATTTCATGAGATGAAATAAACGTTGGAAAGCTATTATTGGTCTTGCGAGGATACACGTTCGTGATCTCGATATCGAGTGTCCATCTCGTAACGTTTCATACCGAAATCGTTTGTTCGAAATAAAGGCGTGGCTAGCTATCCGAACGTAGTCTTGGATCGAGATCCTGAATCGTTGGCGTGATTGTTGCAAGGAGTTCAGGTGGCTCGTTTCACTTCGTAGGACAAGTCTTCGGGGGCCTCTTTCGGTAAACGACAAAATGGAGGGTGGGGACAGTGAAGTCGTACGTGTTTTTTCGCTTATTGGACGAAAACAAATAAGGGGAAACTCATCATCCGGTCCCATTCAACGTCGGCAATAAAAGAAGCTGAGCGAAATAAGGAAGCGTGATTGTATCTCTTCTTCTTGTTTCATCTTCGACCGTGTGGCTAGACCTTTATTCTCAACCTTTACTCCATTTCCTCGAATTTCAACGAGTTCTTTTTCTTTCCATTCTTTTAAATTTGATATTGTACTGTTATTTTGAATTCTTTTTTAACATATGTCGTTTACATCTCTTTCTCTTCGTTTTTTAATTGATGTATTGCATAAATAGAAAATATTTTAATAAAGAAATTGAGTGGCTATTAATAAAAATTATTCAAATAAAGGGCATACATCACAACGCAGGGTCTTGGTAGCGAAATTATAATTTTATTCTGGACGAATATAAGAAATAATAGATAAACGTTTCGGCCTCGATCAGCCTTCTTCAGTGTACACAAAATAAATATAAAAGCCGGATAATTGTTTACAAAAATAAAGTCGCCTAGTCTTACATAATTTCGGTTAGATCGCACTGCAAAAAGAAACGTGTTAAAACAACATGCTTTAAAGCATGTTAAAGGATGTCTCCACTTTTAACACACAAAACTGGTAGGTTAAAGTAACACACTTATGTGTGTTAAAAAAACACACTTCCATGTATATAAAATACGGTTGCTTAATATGTGTTAATAGGGTAAAGTGCATTAAAATAACACACTTTAAATGTGTTATGAATTGATTCGCACTACCAGAAAAATTTGTGTCCGCAATAACGTTTACTAACTGTATCGTGCGACTAGAACATATTCATAACAATATATATAGCAAAAATTTCAAGATTTATATTTTCCTGAAATCTGTGCCATTTTTATTATGAGTGTTTCTCAGTTGCGCGATACAGTCTAATAAATTAATTAACAAAATTTTTATATGCGTGCAAAATTGATTGGATAGTTTTGCATAAATAATTCATAAAATATTAATCGAAAAACATAAATTTATTGCATAAAAGCACAGAATCTCAATTACAATTTATATGTATGTAAGCATTTGCACATGTATAAGCATTGCACATATATAAGATTTGCACACTCGAACTAAAGAAACACGAATTTTTAACATTATTTTATAATATCTGTAATTGTTTTAAAAATAAAGTATCTCACAAAAAGAGCAGCAGTTACTGCTACTGCACACTGGACGCGATGAGCGATGAACGATGAGCGATACCCAATAAAAGCTCTGCTTTTTCTTACATGACGCTGTGCAACTGCTCTCATTGGCTATTGCTCATCGCTCATTGCATTCATAATGTGTAGTAGGCATTACTCTACATTAAGTTAAAATGTTGCACTCGAAAAGATAAATGCAACATAACATTATGTGTTAGCATTTATATTGTTAAGTACTAAATTTTAACGTAAATGTAATGTAACTTGCACTCTGAAAACTTAAAAATAATACTTAGTTCATCTAACTTGGTTAATTGAATCCATTAATATTAAATGTTAATATACATAACCTACACATGATACATTTGTAAGTCAATTGTATATATAAGCTATGCATTTTCATCATTTTGATGTACGTTTAAACGCCATCTTCTAAAATCACGCTTGAAATCGTCAAACATTTTGCAAGAATAATTGTTTGGCGTATTCAAAGCAAAATAATCAAAAATGGACAACGAAGAAACATACGGGCCTGGAAAGTGTGATGCCCATGCATGATAGGTTCCCAGTAATACTGTAAGACATTCAGTGGTAGAAGGATTATTAATTTTTATTTTTTTTCCATCTGCAACAACAAAAGCAGCAACTATTTTTTTATCTTCCACATAAATGACTAGTCGTGGACCTTCAGTTTCTTTAGTGGTCAATTCTTCACCAGGAGGCGATGAAGCCTACAGAAAGATAAAAATGTTTTGTATTGACATGTCATAGTGCAAAATAAATTATATAATGAACAAAATATTTGAACTTTATTACATTCTTCACAGTGAATAGTGACTGAACATTTTTTGCTGTCCTTTTTGGCTTATAGTTCGAGTAAATCTTTTGTAAAATACTTAATTTCCTATTTTCTGAAATTGTATCATCTGGTATTTTAAGAAAAGAACCCAACTCCATAATTAACGCATCAATTTTTTCAGATATGTCGCTAAGCTTTAAATTTACACGTAGACTGAATTCAAAGAGGATCTAAAAAATTCAAACATATGAGATAATATTTATTGTACAGATACAGGTAATGGGATTACTAAATCAAATTAAAAAATAAATAATTTACCATTTCAGCCTTCAAAAGAAAAGGGAAATTAGATAGGACTGTGCTTATAGTAATCGACGCGTCAATAATTCCTTTTCTTTTTATAAATGTCTCTTTCATTAAAGCCTTTACATGAGAAGTGAGACCAACTTTTTCAGTTAATGTTTTTAACTCTTCCATCATCTCTTCCTGTTTTTTCTTCTCTTTGTCTGTTTCTTGTAAATAACTGAAATAAAGAAAATAAATATAAAAATATGTACAAGATATTCATAATATGACCCATATTCATAACATGCTCACAACATTGTTAACACGCTGACAAATCGAGTACAGCAAATCAAAAGGCATATAAGGCACTTTTGATTAGCTATATTCCACTTGTCGCTAATAAAATCGTAAGTGCATTCTGAATATGATGTACAAGATATGTACAAGATTACTAACCTTTCTATTTCAACAGGTTGAATTGATGGCACTTTAAGATTTGACACAGAAGAAACAGTTTCTTCGTCACTGCAGGAAGAGTTATCTTCTTTGACAAATTGTTTAATTTTTCTTTTTTCTCGAGCTCTTAAATTTCTAACGCATTCACTTAAGCTTTTTCTAATGCTGTTCTGCAGCGAGAAAAAAAAATATAAAAGCCAGCTATTTAAAGGCCGCAGCACAGACTTTTGCATAACGCGTAACGTATAGTGCATAAGAGAATCAACCAATCAGAATCCTTTTTTCCTACCATTTTATGGAAAGGAGCAACTTTAATTGGTTGATTTTTTTAAGCACTATACGATATGCGTTATGCAAAAGTCTGTGCTGCAGCCTTAATAATGAAACAGCAAAAATGGAAAAAAAGTGATAAATAAAAAATTCTAAAGACTTACATAACAAACATTTTCTCCTTCATCAGCCAACATGGGATGCCTCTCTGCGATTATTTTTGCCATTTCTTTATAGTGCTCTTTGGTGATCTGATTATTTAACTCAGTCCTTAACATTCCAGCATAATGTCTTATAAATTCTGAAGAATGTCTGATAATTCCATTAGTACGTTTTGTATATTCGGACAAAGAATGAGGTAGCATATTAGAAACATGGAAAGGCAGCCCTTTTAGTTTCTTGATATTCTATGTAGGAAAAAACAAAATATAATATATCTACGTACTTATAAAACACATTTTACGAAAATGTTTTAATTGTATTATGACATTTTTGAAAAAAGCAGTGACTTCTTATATAATATCAATGACAAACAATAAATATAACAGAATAAGATCTATGTTTGCTCGTATTTTAATCTTTCTACATTTTACCTTTGCAATTTCGAACTTGTTTAAAATTGATTAATTTTACTTAATAGATGTGACACTTGTGTTATAAATATATGTACTATTTTACATAAAATATCAACAAAAATAAAATATAAAGACTTTAAGCCACATACCCTTTCTGGTTTGATTTTTGTATTTAGTTTCCTTTTTGATGAATTTTCTGTTGGCTTCGTATCTGTATCTGTTACTGTCTCTATTATTGTATTTGTTACTGCATCTGTTACTATATCTGTTACTGTATCTATTATTTTTAAGTTAATTTTTTCCTCATTTTTCTTGATTAATTCATAAGTCCCAACAATTTCATCAGCGTTTCTAATATTCATATCATGACTTTTAATTTCGTTTGAAATTTCATGGCATTTCATCAAGTCACTCGATAAATCTAAGAATAAAGTATTAGGAGATTGCATGCTTAAATTTTGCACTTGGATTTTATTCTCAGATGCTTGACTTTTGGAGATATCTTCTAAGATATCTCCAATGTGACAGAAAACAACACCCAAATCTGCATCATGTTCGACTTCAGACTCTTCATCTTCATCCACATCCACTAATATTCTCTCTCCAGTACTTTTTTTAACCTTGTATTTTTGAAAAATAATATTATTGCAGTTCTGCAACCTTCTCTTTAAATCCTTGTCTTTTTCAGCAACTTGTCGCATAACTTTTCTTAAATTATCCCAGTCAGAAATTTTCGATTTACTTTCAAATGTAATACATTTGTTTCTATTATCGAATTGCAAATAAACTTCTTTTTTAACCATGTTTTAGCTGCATGCAAGCAATATCTTCAATATCTTCAATAATATGAAAGAAAGTGATCGAGGTTAAGTTAACTTTTATGTTTAGTTACAACTAAATAAATAAAGGAAATAATATTTTTCCTTACCTGTTGTAATATATATAGATCAGTTTTATATTTAAATAGTTTCTCTTTACTATAAGCAAGCGTCACTTATACGCGTAGCAATAGCAAATGCCGTTTAGCCTGCCATGTTCTTGATAGCAAAAGGCGGGAAATTGCCTGTGGTCGGCGCTTTTCTGTGCACGTGACCTAAAGCTGGTTCGATAAGTCGCAAGCTTATTGGTGCATTCGGGGAGACGCTATTAGCGCTAATTCTGTCATTCTATCTTCGTTGTTTATTAGACGTAAAACAAGGATAGAATGACACAATAGCGCTAATAGCGTCTCCCCGAACGCACCTTATAGCGCAAGTTTGTTGCAACAGCCAATCAGCTTGCGTCTCGTAGAACGAGCTTCAAGTCACGTGTGCAAATAAAGACCGACTGCAGCCATGCAGGAAATTTTTCGTGTTTTGTCATCAAAGGCTACGTTCCGTTTCACGCATAATGCGCATAATGTATCATTTTATCCTTGTCTTTCCGAGTGTCAAACAAGGATAAAATGATACATCGTGCACATTATGCGTGTAACGGAACGCAGCTGAAGATACATTGCATTTATTATTACCATGCGTATGTTTTAATATAAAATTGATCTACATATATTACAAGTAAGGATGAAAAATACTGTTTTCTTATTTATTTATTTAGTTAAAACTGAACATAAAATTTGATCTAATCTCATTTTGTATATTATTGAAGATATTGAACGTGTTGTGCATGCGGCTAGAATATCATAGTCAAGAAAGAAGCTTATTTGCAATTCGGCAATAGAAACAAATGTATTACATTTGTAAGCAAATTTCTGATTGGAATAATTTAAGAAAGGTTATGCAACAAGTTGCTGAAGAAGTCGAGAATTTGAAGAGTCGAACTGCAATAATATAATTTTTCAAATATATAAGATTATAAAAAGTACTCTGAAATGGAAACAGAATTGAGACATTTAAAATGTTCAATGTGTTTTTTCTCCACTGTGATTCCAAGAAGTTTAACATATCACTATGTGAGGAATCATAGATTTGATCCACATTTCACTGTAAGATGTGTAGTAACAGGTTGTACAGCCACTTTTACCAAGTGGTGTTCTTTCAAGAAGCACGTTTTAAGAAAACATCGTGATAGTCATGATAAATTGCTAACAGACATTCTGCTTCATAATGAACCAAACGTTTATCAAATCGAAAATGATAATATAGTATTACAAACACAGGTGAATAAATTTTAATTTTATGTATTTATCTTGTACGTAATTTTTTTCATTGTATACTAATTACGATGTTTTATTTTAAAGATAGCAGGTGATGAAATCAATGAGATACATGATCTTAATTGGCATATGGTAAAATTTCTTCTCTTTATTAGAGATAATTGTAAAACCTCTCAAACGGCTATTGAAAATGTAGCATCTGGATTGCATCATTTTATCAATCAACTTTCTTCAGTATTGCTGGTAAGTTTTATGTTAATTTTAATTTTTATATTAAGCAAAATCTTTTATAATATTGATCCTGAATTGGGATTTATTACAATTGAAAAATGTTCGAAATTATCAAAATATTGATCTTGAATTGGGATTTATTACAATTGAAAAAT
>NW_017257516.1:0-7875 GCF_001594055.1 Mycetomoellerius zeteki
ACAACGTAAGAGTTTTAGATGAAGAACCTTGCTACAGGAAACGCCTAACTTCCGAGATGCTCAACATCAAAAAGCAGACCGTTAGTTTAAATTTACAAACTGACACGGAAGGTCTCCACAAGGCATATACTCCTATTATAAATAAACTTTGACTCTTTGTTACTAACACTCCGTTACTAACATCTCCTCTCTCAGTATGTGTTGATCTGTATCGGCAATCGGATGTGTAAGAAAGTACATTATAATTGTCGCACAATGTTCGCTTTATGCCGACATACCATATACAACCGTTTTCTATGGAAAAATTTTAAAGTAATTTACACATGCCTTTTGGTAAGTTATTATTGTTTGAATTTATACGTTTATATTGTAATGTGACTATATTGTATTGTGATTAGATTTTCAAGAGTCATTGATCACGAATGGCATGTGAACGGCGTAGATTTTTACATCCGAACAAGATTTATTATGCGTTTTTACAAGAACTTATTGTATATCAAATCCATGCAAAACGGTATCTGAAGAGGGCTCAAGAAGAGGGCTCAATCCGGTAGCCGAAACTTGTAATTTATTTATGTGTTTCTCAATTTATTTAATTAAATGTTATTTTATATTTTATATTCAATCTTTCATGTTTCACCAATTTTCGGACTATAATTTTTACGTATTGACTCTTACTTCGGCCTTTATTTATTATTTTTACAATCCAACTTATTAATAATTGAATGATTGAATAATTTGAACACTAATAATTATAATAATATCATTGCAGAACAACCTGCGCTCGCATGACTTAACTCTCAACTTAACTAAATATTAATGACTTGGTTCGAAATTGCGCTAATACAATTCGTCATCAAACAACTAAACAAAATATCAAATAAACTAAACAACTAATCATAAACAAAACTGTCCTCAAAATTAAACTCGTGTCTTCATCAGCCCCCAAACGTCAACCGCTTCGAGATCCGAAGTTGGAGTCGGAAGTTTGCTTCCGGCTTTAAATGCAGCCTTCGTAATTCATTGTTCCTTTCGTTCGTGGTTTTACTGAGAAGTTTGATATATTTAATAGCGATCATATGAGGGTATCGTTTTATAGTATCAATAAATTGCGAGAATTCATTAGGGTACATAAGGACTCCTTACCGCGTGACAAGAAGTCAAATGTTGTTTATAAAATTTCTTGTAAGAGTAGCGACGCGAGTTATGTGAGAGAGACGTATAGACTGAAGTCAAGAATCACAGAGCATAGGAACCATATCCGATGGAACACATTTACCCGTAATGTTATAAAGGAGCATCGGTTACAAGAAGGCCATGATTTCGATTGGAACAACGTTACAGTATTGGACGAGGAACCACACTACAAGAAGAGATTGATTTCGGAGATGATATTCATCAGGAGACAAACCCACGGACTCAACTTGCAGACGGATATGGAAGGGCTTTCCAAGGCCTATCTCCCGATTATGGACAAGCTATAAAAGGTTGTTATCGAGTTGTTGTCGCGCCTAGTCAGTCAGTGTCGCTCTTACACAGTAATGAGCCTTTCTGGCGTTATTTTTTATTTCTTTCCAACTTTCATTTCTTGGAATTGATTAACGTTTCAATGTTAGATTTTCCCATTTGTAATCTCGAAAAATACTAGCTAAATCTAAATGTGACTCACTGTGTCTGATACTGATTAGCCAACATATCAAGAACTGGTTTTTGAATTATTAATAGCATTGTTTGCGATATGGTGCTTTGTGATCACGGTGAGCGTCCTTATGTTCGGGATAATTAATTATAATCTTAAAATTTTTTGATAAATTAGTGGTGTGTGTGTGTGTGTGTGTGTGTGTGTTTTCCATATTCTCTATTTCGATATTTCCAATATTTCCTTTTCTTTTTCTTTTTCTTTCATTATTATTTGGGTTTAATTTCTGGCATTTATATTCTCGATGTAGGAGAGCTCACCATGACAAGATAACTTTTTTTCGCAGTTTATGTATGTTAGTTTGTGTTGTCTCTGAAGAAGGCGCAAGAGTGAGCCGAAACATGTAAGCGAATTTAGTAGAATAAAGAAGTTTTACGCTTTATGGATGTATTACTTACGCGACGTCTTCTGCGCCTAACTCCTATTCATATTTATATTAATATTCATACTTTATAGCAATGCATAAAATTTATACATAACAAATGGCAAGACATCAGCAGAACTGCTGTTACAAGTCAGCCAGTAAGACGATTAAAACAAGGTATTACATTAGATATAAAAGGAACACAAACTCGTAAAAAATAAACATAAAGTAATCTATCGCCCTTATTCTTTCCAATTTCTTTAAATTAACGACAGATATTCATGAAAAGAAACAAATTATTTTTTATATTATTATTTTTATAATATCACACACTTATGTTGTGCTTTTAATATCACAAAAAGTGGAAAGACTTTCTTAATCTGCTTCATAAAAGTATAATAAAATTTTTTAATAAACAATATTATGATTTGTGTTTCTATAAGAACCCCCATTAACCCTCCACCATCGAAAATCAAATTCGCGATAGGTCAAAAATTTAGTGCTCTTTATGTGCTAATTATTTGCTAAAAAAAAAAAAAATTTTTTGCTCCAGCGATTTACGAGAAAAAGAAACAAATGGGGGGGTCCAGGTTAAGATAAACCTGGACCACCCCCATACTGAAAAATATAGATCCAGTGGTGCTACAAAGAAACTAAGCACACACAGATTTTTTTGGTATTTAGTTGCTCTAATATAACGTAAGAAAAATTCAAAAATTTAATATTTTAAATAAAATATCAATATCAGCGGTCGCGCTGCGAAAACCTATGCGGTCCGCGTCGCACTACCTCATTCGTGGAAGGTCGCAAGAATTAGTTGCTCGAATGTTTTTGATGGCAAATTAATCCTGAGACTGTATACTATCGAATCGTGCTCAAATCCGATTTAGTTGCTAACTTTAAAGTGCTGAAAACGGTCAATATGTCGAGCACGAACGCGCTGCGTATCAGTACCATCTTATATTGCTCGTGGAAGGTCGTAAGAATTAGTTGCTCGAATGTTTTTGATGGCAAATTAATCCTGAGACCGTATACTATCGAATCGTGTCCAAATCTGATTTAGTTGCTAACTCTGAAGTGCGAAAAACAGTCAATATGTCGAATACGAGGCGCACGGGTCCTCTCGGTCAATCAGCGTACTGCGTATCAGTACCATCTTATATCGCTCGTGGAAGATCGTAAGAATTAGTTGCTCGAATGTTTTTGATGGAAAATTAATCCTGAGAATGTATACTATCGAATCGTGCCCAAATCCGATTTAGTTGCTAACTCTGAAGTGCTGAAAACAGTCAAAATGTCGAGCACGAGCGCGCGGTCAAGCAGCGCGCTGCGTGTCAGTCCGATCTAATATCGCTCATGGAATGTCGTAAGAATTAGTTGCTCGAATGTTTTTGATGGCAAATTAATCCTGAGACTGTATACTATCGAATCGTATCCAAATCCGATTTAGTTGCTAACTCTGAAGTGCGGAAAACAGTCAATATATCGAGTACGAGGCGCACGGGTCCTCTCGGCCAATCAGCATGCTGCGTATAAGTACCATCTTATATCGCTCGTGAAATGTCATAAGAATTAGTTGCTCGAATATTTTTGATGGCGAATTAATCCTGAGATTGTATACTATCGAATCGTGCCTAAATCCCATTTAGTTACTAACTCTGAAGTGCTGAAAACAGTCAATACGTCGAGCACGAGCGCGCGGTCAAGCAGCGCGCTGCGTATCAGTCTTCCGCTGCGTACCATCTTTTATCGCTCGTGGAAGGTTGTAAGAATTACTTGCTCGAATGTTTTCGGTGTCACAGTAATCCTTACACAATGCACTATCGAATCGTGCCAATATCTGATTTATTTGCTATCTGTAAAGTGCGGAAAACAGTTAGTATGTCGCGCAGGAGCGCGCGGCCAAATAGCATGCTGCGTATCAGTACTGTCTTATGCTGGATTCACACTGCATCCGATTTTCATCATATAACGCTCTGCAACCAATCAGAAAACAGGATTCCGATGAAGTGTTTTTACATGAAAAATTTTTCTATTTAAATTAAATTTTTTCATTTTATACGGTTAATTCATTAATTTCTTGTGGTAACTTAAATTGAGCAAGGTAACGCAATTTTGTGACGTCATCTACGATGACGGGAAACAACGGAGAGCCCATAGGAGTACCGTAATTCTGTTTATATATACTTGTAATACTGTCAAAATCAAAGAAAGAATCTAAAACAAATTGAACCGCTTTGATGAATTCCTTCTCAGGTAAACAACAATCTCTAGGAATAAATCGCCAATGGTCTTTGATACAGTCGCATAGTCAATGGGGACGTTAGTAAAGAGGTTAACAATATCCAATGACATTAACTGAAATTCATTACTCAGCCGCCTACCATCTCAAGCTCCTTAAGAAGTTTAAAACTATTTTCGAGATATGACCATCCGCTTTAGGAATTGTTTTAATGATAATACTATGAAGAAACACTGCCATCGAATACAAAGGACTATTCATCGAAGGAATTATTATACGATAGAGACAATCCTGCTTGTGTATCTTCGAAAGAGCGTAGGCCCTCGGAAGTATCTAATCATTACATAACAAACTTTTATATGTGGAATTTGATATATACTTTTCTTCCTTCCAACTAACTAATAAAGCACGTAAGCCCGTTACAATCCTCCTCGTCGGATCCTTTTCAATAACCTCATAAGTATTCTCATCCTGAAGCATCTCATTTACCTTGGAAATATACACCTGTGTCTATCCAATGCTACCGTCACACTATCCTTATCCGCACGAGTAAAATTAACCTTGTCATTCATATCCCTTAAAAAAATCCTAGTCTTTCGCTAGCTGATAAACCCCTAAACGTATCTACCTCCATACAATGTAAGGAATAAGAAGCTAAGTTACTTAAAACAGGAAGTGAGTGGTTCGAGATCGAGATCCGTTCATCAATAGGCAATTTGTAAATATTACTTTCAATACACTTAATAAGATCGACCGTTAAATTTAATCTATTATTCAAAAGTAAGGCAAAGTTATCTCCCAATTATAAAAAGTTCTGTATATTTGGAGGTATGGAAGCAGTTGACAGATTCACGAACCATCCATTCCTTTGTGAGATAAATGAAGAAAAAGGAATCAATGGAAGAAAGAGCTGAGGACCGTATCTGTATCTCTTTAACTGTCTCAACAGTTGGATTCTGCACCTTAGGATATAACGACAACCTAACACCACCCTCCCTCGAATTGCACTTGTTATTCCTTGTTGCCTTCCCATTCATATTTGTGACTCCTTCTTTAATAAACAAGCGAAATCTTCATATCTTTTTTTCTTGCGCGAAAGGAGTAGTATTGATTCGAAGTGTTGCTGGCTATTGTTGAAACAGAGGGAAGAATTACTAAATAATAATATTAAAAATATCAGGCCTATTGTTATCAAAAGACAGTGTCCGCTATCGATGTTGACCATTGCAGGGATGGAGTGGTGGAGGGTGGTGTTAGGTTGTCGTTGTACCTTAAGGTATTTCCCATTTGTAATCTCGAAGAATACTAGCTAAATCTAAAAGTGACTCATTGTGTCTGATACTGACTAGCCAACGTATCATGAACCGGTTTTTGAATTATTAATAGCAATGTTTGCGATATGGTGCTTTGTAATCATGGTAAGTGTCCTTATTTTCGGGATAATTAATTATAATCTTAAAGTTTTTTGATAAATTAATATTTTTCATATTCTTTATTTCGATATTTCCAATATTACCCTTTTTTTTCTTTTTCTTTCATTCTTATTTAGGTTTAATTTCTGACATTTATGTTCTCGATGTAGGGGAGCTCACCATGACAAGATAACTTTTTTTCGCAGTTTATATATGTTAGTTTTGTTGTCTCTGAAGAAGGCTCAAAAGTGAGCCAAAACATGTAAGCGCGTTTAATAGAATAAAGAAGTTTTACACTTTATGGCTGTATTATCTGCGCGACATCTTCTGCGTTTGACTCTTATTACCCTTATTCTTTCCAATTTCTTTTGATTTATTATATAAGGAATCTTTGTTAGTTCGATTTGTTATACGGAATCATTAATTTAACTGTAACTCATACAATGTTTATTTAGTTATACAGATATTACACATGTTGTACCATATTAAATTATTGGTTACATTCAGCAAATTATAATTTCTAATAAATGTATTAATTAGAGTTATATATCATTATTTGAATTCCTCACTAAGCACCTAGAAAACATCATGCAATAGTTATATAATTATTATTATACATAGTTGCAATTTCCCATTCAATAATAGAACTGTAATATAACATAAGTCATATTATGGAGTAGCAAACCAATGTATATATGGAGCCATGGAAAGACAAGCCATGGGGTTTCCCGCGGGGTGCAGGGCCAGGGGGAAAACTGGGCGAGGGGGGGTACTGTGGCGCGGGGCAGCCAATCAGCGACCTGCACTGGCCTCCCACCACCGTACCCCGCCTCTGTCCAGTTTTCCTCCCGAGCCCCGACCCCCGCGAAACATTGGTGTGCATGCGTTCACCAACGTACCGCGACGTTGGTGTGTGTGTGCGCGGTCCCCTCGGACCCCCGATCCCGTCGGTCGTTCCGTGGCGTTTAGCGGGGTGAGCGGGCAGCGGCGGTCCGACGCGATCGAGAGCAGATGCGCGACTGAGGAGGAATGCTCTGCGACTTTCCCGCGCGATGACTCGGTTCCCGCGCGGATCGCTCTTTTTTGCGAAACCGCCTAATTCTGAATTTTTAATACGTTCAATAAAAATGTATTAGTAATATGTATTGCACTAAACATGTATTGTAAATAAAAAAACATGTATGTTAATATATTCGTGATTCTTTCGCATCGTCCTCGTCGTTCCCCGCGCGATGACTCGGTTTCCGCACCTCTCTTTCGCGCGCGATCGCTCGTTCTCTCTTTCGCGAGTGCTATTTTCGTGTAGATAGTGGTGTTTACTTCAGTAAAATGCAATAGATTTTTGTTTATACAATGTAAAAAATTCTTTTATTATATTTGCGTATATTGTTTATAAGTATGATAATTATGTGTATAGGTATAATTTATATATATATTTTTTTGCGTATATATTTTTTGATAAGTATGTACATATGTATATGGGGCATTCCACGCCAAGTCGGACAGTTTCAAAAATTTTTTTTTTGATTTGCCTAATTTTTTGATATTTTTTAGTACCCATCAAAAGACCCTTTCGGGTAAATTTTGAGATTTTTAGAATCACAGGTTCAAAAGATATCGAATTTTCAAAAAAACCGGTCTTTTTTTGGTTTTTTGGTCATAATTTCTTCAAAAATGGTCCAAATTAAAAGTTTTTTTTTTTGAAATTTTTGTTTTTTATGCATATTTTGATTTTTTCGAAATTTTTGTATAACAAACTACTATCATTTTAACAACTTTTAAGCCCGGTCCGATCGTGGGCCTCCTATAATTACTATTTTTTTTCGATTTTTGAAAATTTGATAAATTTTGTTTTCTCTATTAATCATCATGAATACCAATTTTATTACTGTATATTATTTTTTTAGTTCATTTCAATCAATTTTGACACATTTTTATTATTAAAAGGCGTTAAAAATAATTAATTTATCATTAACATTATTTATAAACAATAGTAACAAAAGTATTTATTTACTTGCGTAATTTCTTAAAAATTTTACATGTACGACTGTAACGTCCAGTGCGCCTGCAGAGTAGCGCCCCGTACTACACGATAGACCGCGAGCACAGAGTATAGCACAAGCTATAACATGTGCCAAACAACAATCGGGCAAAGCTA
>NW_017257516.1:10272-14468 GCF_001594055.1 Mycetomoellerius zeteki
ATATATATATATAATAAGATGTACTCGTATATAATCCAATTTTTTTCGTGTCTTCCTTCCGTTTTTTTAGTCGCTGTTTAAAACATAAAAAAATATTACGTTAGTAATTAAATATTAAATCGTATACTGAATGGAATGTTGCAAATAAAGTACACACATAATAGAGTACTTACAAGTCCCAATTTTCGGGTTCAGGATCCACCTCGTATGGTTCTAACCCGAATAACTATTCGAGGTACATGGGACCATCCTCCCACATACGATACATAATATCCTCGCGGTCCCACCGCCGCTCCGCGCGTACGAAGCGGCGGTCGTGGTTCGTGAATTTTTTGATTTGAATATCTCCACGCCATATATCCTGCAAGAATAATAGTATCATTTTATATTTATAAAAAATAAAATATGAACAATTATAATTATAAAACTTACCAAGGGGATGATCTGTACCCCAAGTTCATTTTTTAGGCATAATCGCCGCGTCCGCTCGTTGTCAATCATGAGATAATTGAAATGTAAAAAACAAAAAAGTAGAAAAATAATCTAAAAAAACAATTTCATATTAGAAACACTTACCCCTTTCACTGGGTACTCGTACCGAATTTCTAACAGGTTCTTCAAGTTACTCATTTTAATACACAAAAGCGTTTACTATCAAAGTAAAAAATTAACTGATCGCGACGACTCGAGTGACAATTATAGTATATCATATATGATTACGCACCATTTCCTTTTTCCTTTTTCCTTTTTTCCTTAAGTATATTTAGAATGTAAAAGGTAGGGATATAAAATAACGTTTTTTTCTACATTCAAAGAATATAATAGTTTTTTTATTTATTACGCGATGTACATTTACTGCTCTCCGAAGACCAGAGCGATTAACTCGTATTCGATGATATCGTTGCGGTCGAAGGATTCGTCATCGTACATCGTTTTCAGCATGTTCGCAGATTCCGTGGACGCAATATCGAGAAATCGTGAAAATTTTTAGTCGACGTTATCGGTTATTACAGTTAAGGAGGAAATGAGACGATTTACACAGTGTTCGAGATTAAACATATTGAGCACGGTGCTTTTCGACATGGATAGACGAGCTGTACTTGTTTCTAGACGCAGTATTGGTAGATTGTTGATTCGTCCGAAGCGTAACATTAGATTTCCAATGTACATTGGGGACGGCGCACGTATCCCTTCATTCTCATCGTACTGCAGAAGGGACAATATGACCCGTTTTTGTTCGAGAAGCTCTTTCCAGATGTCGGGTGAAAGTGGAACCTCTGCCGTGACAATCTCCCAAAATGATGTTTACGTAAGAAGGGAGTTCGACATTGATACCGATGTTCAAGTATTTGTAGCCAGTCACAGTTAACGGATACCTTCTTTCGAGAATGCGAACGATAGGATGATTTGCGATAGTGCGATTTGATGTCTGCAAGTAAAGAAAAAAAGTATTAGATGGAAAAGTAGATATATGAGAAAAAATACTTACTTATCTGATTGTTCTTTATCTGGAGTTTCTCCATTCAAATCGTTAAATTTTGTCTTTTTAGCGCTTCATCTATTGTGAATATCCTGCTCCATGAGGTAATTTTCGATGTCCGCATTGTTGAACATTTTTTTTATTTTTCTTGCAGTATCGTCTTCACGATCGGAACGATTGAAAAATGCGTACATCCTTCTAACGATGTTGTCGGAATGATCGTTCCTTTCACATTGATC
The DNA here is from genome assembly GCF_001594055.1 of Mycetomoellerius zeteki. NCBI lineage: Eukaryota > Metazoa > Arthropoda > Insecta > Hymenoptera > Formicidae > Mycetomoellerius > Mycetomoellerius zeteki. The sequence goes on from NW_017257516.1 coordinate 11,992, forward strand.
GTATAACTAGTATATTTCTCGTTATATATTATTATTTATTATAATATATATACACGGTGGGCCATTTTACGGGACCCACCCAAATTTCTCCGTCGGTAAGGCAGATAAAGAAAAATAGTTCAGACAAAACTTGTTCAGGACAATGGAATTGTTGGATATGAAGGAGCTGATTGAACTATAACCTTGACAATGACCTTGACTTTCATTTTCAAGGTTATTTAAAGGTCAAGGTCATTTTTTTAAATGGGAAACCCCATTTTTCGTTGAATATTCTTGTAGCTTATCTCGAGAGCTTTCCAAAACACTATAATAAAATATTTTTTCATTAAGTACTTCTCGAGTTATAAGGCTCGAATGTTACAGAAATATTAAATAACTCGTAATCTATTAATTTTTTGATAATCGTATCTTAATACTTTTATGAACAGAATAATGAGATGAATTGGTTGAAAAAAACACATAGTTGCTTATTTAAAAAATTATCCATTTTGCATACATATTTTTTTAAAGCAACTATGTGTTTTCTTGTGTAAAAAATTATGTAAAATTATTTAAAAAAATTCATATAATTCCATTTAAAAAAAATGATCTTGACTTTCAAATAACAAAAAATCGACCTGAAGGTCAAAATCATTATCACAGATAAATGACCCCCATTGTCCTGAACAAGTTTTGTCTGAATTATTTTTCTTTATCTGCCTTACCGACGGAGAAATTTGGGTGGGTCCCGTAAAATGGCCCACCGTGTATATATTACTTGGAGTATATTATATGTACGTGTCCTTCCATCTCCCTCTTTCTCATTATTCCTCGTTGCGCTTTATCAATATTTCGATCGAATTAGTCGAGTTATATTTAAGATATCTTGCAATTGCTGCAATAATTCGTCTCTCGAACATTTGACATTAAGTATGTTTATGTTAAATTGACCAGCTTCCGTTACAGTTTTCGTGAACTCGTTAAATTTGTAAAATTGTTGTTTGTTGGCGAAATAAATATTACCGTCGATGTGTCGGAAGGCCAAGGTCGGAGCTGGCGATATTCCTGGGAATACTGATTGTAACGTGTGATACGCACGAATACTCATGCTACATTCGTCTATCTGCGCCACATCGTGATCATCAAAGATTGCATAGGTTTGTCCTCTGTTGGTATTTACTACGGTATTAATCGAAGCATTCGTGGGAAATCCTAGACTCGAGAGATGTTTTGGCCAATCGCCTTTTAATTTGAAACTGGGATAATCGACTATGTAAATCATATTATTTACGAACAGTACTACTTCACCCGAGGGCCTTTGATACGCGGCGGATAAGGTGAAATTTTCCGGAAGGAAATTCATGTAGCTATTTAGTACGAATGGTCCGTCATATTTTTTATTGTTTATATTTATCGACCATACGTAATGTTGATACGTGATGAATATTCGATGATGTAGTACCAACACGGTATCCACATATTGTAAATTACAAAGATCTACATATTCAGGTTTATTCGTCGTTGTCGTCGTTGTCGTCGTCGTACTTTCGGTGGTTTTGTAGTAGTTGTTATTGGTCTTATATTTTTACTTCCATAGAGTTGTTGAATGGTTAAAATGTCTTCTATATTGAGTTTAACGAGTGTATTATTAGTACTGGCAAATGCGAACATTATGGAGTCTTCCCGCGAACTGCGTGTTAATCCTAACGCGTGTCCAATTTCGTGTATTAACGTGTGAAGTAGATATTCCTTGTTGATAAATTTTTTGTTGAGATATACAATATATGCCAGGATTCTGCATTGTCTGCGCAGCCAATTTACAAGATCGCTCTCACAAACGCGCACTCTCACTACTGAACCGCCGAAATAAACAACACAGGTGTAATATAGAAGAAAAGGAAACGTTTATTATAAAGAGAACAGATTAATTCTCCGCGAACGAAAATAGAAGGAGCGGTCTCGAGATACGTCCGTTCGTGTCAACAGCTCACATCCAAATCTGACGATCTTGTTGAAAACAGACGAATGCCTCTTCGTCTCGGCAACGCGTGCACTTCGCTATATCACGGGCGTAAGCAAAACACGGGCATAACACTGCCCCCCTTCTTCAAGATTGTCGTCCCGACAATCACAGCTTCTTTAAAACTTCTAATTCTGGCATCTCGAAGGATTTTAAAGCTCTTGGCCAGCTTCCTGTCCCTTACTGAGTTGCTGCTACAGACTTTACGAGACACTGGTCTTCTCAGAGCCCAAACCTTCATGACTAAAGCCTTCTGAGTTTTCTCCCCTTCTGAGCAGGACCCCTCTTCAGCTCCTCCCTGGAAGATAACCAAAACTTCCAAAAGGGACGGAACCCGCTTGGGCATCCCCTCATCTTCGTGAAGGGAACTCCAGGATCCTCTTGCCTCTTCTCTTGAAGCCTTGACTCTTCTTTTTTTTGGACATGGGGGGGAAAAAAAATTTGTCTGCACCGTAGTACCACTAGTCTCCGCCTCGGC
>NW_017257516.1:14503-18713 GCF_001594055.1 Mycetomoellerius zeteki
CCGCGGAAGAGGCGGACTTCTTAAAAAAAAAAACTGCTTGCCCTCCTCCATCGCGAAGTCACTGTTGCCCTTTTCCTCGCATCGTACGCACGCTTCCGTCCCGAGATTCTCTCTCTCTTCCTCTCTCAAATTTCCGTATTCCTGAGCTTTGCCACTAAAACAAAAAGTCATTATCGCGCAGTTTATATTGCATAACTTAGCATTGGAACTATTGCTTTCACTAAACGATATATTTTTTTTTTTTTTACGTTACGAATTTAATCTTTCCGCAAAAGGTGCTAGTCTATCCAGATGTACTGCTTTATTTTTATATTTGTTCGACTTGCGAATACAGTATACAACGTCGCTTAATTTCCTAACTACACAATATGGATCTTCCCAATTGCTCTGCAACTTTGGAGTCCTTCCTTTCTTTCTCCGAGGATTATACAGCCATACCTTCTGCCCTTCCTTGAAATGGATTTGCCTGGCTTTTTGATCGTACCAAGATTTTGTTTGCGAAGATCTGATATCTACTCTTTTTCTTACGGTTTCATGGATTTCTTCTAACTTCCTTCTCACTTTATTCCTAAATAGCCTTCGAGAGAATCAACTTCTTTGGTTTCAGGAAAACTGCCACGTAAAAGATCAACGGGCAAACGAAGATCCTGAGCGAAATACAACTCTGCTGGGGACATCCCTGTAGCTTCATGTTTGGCAGACCTGTACGCCAACAAGTACAGCGGGATCCAGTGGTCTCAATCCTTTTGATTTTCGGAAACGAACTTTGTCAATAGTCTAAGATGGTGCGATGTTGACATTCGACCTGCCCGTCCGATTGTGGATGCAGAGCAGTTGTTCTTGTTTTCCTGATTCCTAGTAAAAGCGACAATTCTCGGAAAATTCTCGACTCGAAATTTCTTCCCTGATCGGTGTGAATCTCCAGAGGAACTCTATGCCTGGAAATAACTTGGTTTAAGAACGTTTCCGCAATAGTTTTGGACCTAATATTTAAAGGAAAAGCTTCTACCCATTTAGTGAAACAATCAACGACAACTAGCAAGTACTTATTACCGGAAGAAGTTTCTGGTAAAGGTCCGAGAATATCCATCTGAACTCTTTCGAATGGAGCACCAATGTTATATATCTGTAAAGGAGATTTTCCTTTTTCGGGTGACCCTCTCCTTGCTACGCACACACTGCAAGTTCTACACCACTCTTCCACGTCTTGCTTACACGTCGCCCAGTAGAATCGTTTCCGCACTTTGTCTAATGTTTTATTAATACCAAAATGTCCTCCAGTAGGAGAATTAAGCATCTCCTCCAGAATTCGGTTTACACGACCCTTGGGTATGATCAATTGGAAAACCACTTTTCTCAAATTAGGAGCCTCCCATCTCTTGAAAAGGACATCGCCTCTAACCTCGAGAGACTCCCAGTAAGACCAGTAAACTTTAGACACTGTGTCTTTCGCTGCCATTTCTTGCCATAACGGACGCTCTTTTCCTGTCTCCTTGCTGGATAAAAAAAAGAAATGCAAGCATCTTCCAATTGTTTTTTCCGCCATTCTTTAAAATTTTCTTCTAACTAAAACTATCCGTCTAACAGCATTTTCTTGTTTCGCGGCGTCCTTCAGTTCCACATTTGCACAATAATGACACTGTTTATTTGCGCACGGCCGTCGTGATAATCCGTCCGCGTTATTATGTAAAAGATACTTTTACGATATAAAATTTCAAAATCGTATTCCTGTAGTCTTTCTATCCAACGCGCAAGTTGACCTTCAAGATCTTTAAAAGACATCAGCCATTTAAGTGAAGCATGATCTGTGCGAATTAAAAATTTTCGTCCATACAAATAATGATGGAATGATTTTACCGTGTATTTCAGCGACGTAATTGGGAAGGTGTGAAGGATAGAACGCGTGAGCGAGTACTCCGCCACGTCCGTCAAACGAAGAGGAGCAAATTTCTCCGTTACGTTTGTGGTTAACGTATGTGTGAGTGCCACTACGATACAATATCAAGATGTCGGGATTTAACGTTTTACGTTCGAACGATAAAGACGAATTCGCTGCCCATAGCGAGAACGCGAATGCGGTAGTTTGCAAAGTGTGCATCCGCTAAATGAAAGTTGATGACATCCACGTGAGATGTGTTTTCATCCATTTGTTCCTACCTGTATTTTGCTCGTGGTGTGGAATGTCCGGGAGACCGCATCGTGGTTTACGCATTTGACGCAACGTATGATCATTCAACGTACCATCGCCCGGTATTTGATAATATTCTTGAAACAATGAAATCGCCTGTTTAATGTCTTCGCTCTCGATCGATTGCGTGTTGTTCTCAATGTTCTTCAAATAGTCATACTTTTGTAGATATAGAACTACTTCAGTATCTACACTTTGATAATTCGTCGTCGTCTTTATCGCCATCGTAGTAATCGTAATGGTAACGAAAATGATAATGAACACGAGAGACATCGCGATGTAACGAAGTATATACGACTTGCAGTAAAAACGATGCGCACTCAAACACTTTGCTAATAGTAATGAATCACATTTCATGATTTTTTATATATCTTCGGATGAGACTCTTGTCTAATTGAGGAAAGGGAAATGAAATCATGAATAATTTTTTGTTGAGATATTATACAATATATTTAACAGAATAGGCGTTTTAAACATGATAAAATTCGATAAAGAAGGGAAATGAAATCATAATATATAGAAAATTAGCAAAATAGAGCGTGAAAAAAAACTATTATAGTATATAATATAATTAGTACGAGGGTCGTCTGAAAAATTTTGAGCCTAACATAGAAACAAGTAATTTTTTGGTCAAATTCAATTTTATTTTTCCACATAGTTTCTTTTTAAGTCGATACATTTTTTCCAGCGATGCTCCCACCCCTTTAATCCATTCAAATAATACTGAGCGTCTTGCTTTGCAAAATAGGCGTCTACGGATGCGATGACCTCCTCGTTCGATGAAAATTTCTGTCCTCCGAGCCAAACTTTGAGCTTAGGAAATAGAAAAAAGTCGCTGGGGCCAGATCTGGTGAATACGGTGGATGGTCAATTAATTCGAACCGCAATTCGTGAATTTTTGCCATAACGATCGCCGAAGTGTGAGACGGTGCGTTATCTTGATGGAACAGCACTTTCTTCTTTTTCAAATACGGTTGTTTTTTCTCAATTTCTTCAGCTTGTCAAGCAATGATGCGTAGTACGTCCCTGTTATTGTTTTACCTTTTTCAAGATAGTCGATCAACACAATTCCATGACTGTCCCAAAAAACAGTCGCCATCACTTTTCCCGCCGATAAAACCGTTTTCGCTTTCTTCGGAGCAGGTTTACTCTTCGCAGTCCACTGTTTTGATTGTTCTTTCGTTTCAGGAGTGAAGTGGTGGACCCAAGTTTCATCAACCGTTATTAATCGACGCAAAAAATCCGACTCGTTTCGCTTAAACCGCTCCAACAGGGCCTTAGAAATGTTCATTCGAATGCGTTTTTGATCCAGAGTGAGCAAGCGCGGCACCCAACGCGCGGTTAACTTACGCATGCCTAATTCTTCAGTCAATATATGACAAACACGTTCTTTTGATATGCCAACAACCTCTGCTATCTCTCTAACCTTAATTCGACTATTGTCCATTATTATTTAAATTTCTCCGATGTTATCGGTGGTGGTCGCAGTTGTTGGCCGACGCTCATCATCAGCTAAGCTGATATGACCACGTTTAAATTCAGCTACCCATCTTTTCACGGTGGCAAATGATGGGGCAGAGTCCCCGTAAACAGCGTCCAACTCGGCTTTAATTTGCGTAGACGTATTGCCTTTCAAATGCAAGAATTTAATTATAGAACGATATTCAATTTTTTCCATTTTTACAAAATGACGACACAAATGATTGTCAAACAAGAACTTAACGTCCAAAGCGGCCACAATTGTCACAGATATCTTTTGTAAGTATCGCGATTATAATACCAGAATAACTTTGACGAATAACGCCATCTTCATGATGAGGCTCAAAACTTTTCAGACGACCCTCGTATATTATATAATTTTTTATAATATATAATTATTATATTATATAATTTAATGATTATATTATAATTTTTAATATAACTATTATATAATATTACATAATTTTGCGAATAACATTAGTCAATGGATTGTACTCTATCACCCTATCGTGAATAATGAGACAATAGGCTGTGGTGTTTAAT
>NW_017257516.1:19793-21469 GCF_001594055.1 Mycetomoellerius zeteki
AATCCTAGGGATCGTAAAAAAGCAACGTTCGCAGCGTTCAATATCCCCGTTATTCTTTGCTTTTTTCCGCCGTATCGTTTGAATGATGCTAGTAACGTCGACGTTTGCGATGTGATTTTTTCGTCGTACGATTCGTTCAGGATGAGCATCTTCCGCTTGCGAGCATAATTTTTTTACCGTTACATCGTATGTGAAGTCGAACCGATATCTCTTCCCCACGAAAGTTGATCAACTGTCCGTTCTGAGCAACTATACGTATCATTATATCAGTAACGTTTCGCACGATGACCGGGAGGTAAATGACGTTTGTTGGAGTATCAGACAATTTATATCCAGGTGGAACGTTTGTCGCGAATTCGTGTATCGTATGTGTTGATTTTTCGTTGTTGTACGCACCCGAAGTAATGTTGCATTCTACACGAATTACACTTACGTTCATGATATTTACAGGTTTGTCAGACGAATACCAAATATCACGCGAGACGACGAATAGCCCAATATCGAACCGATATTATTCGGTTTGGTAAAATCTACTTAGTAGGCACACTTGATCTCGCTTCTCATGATATTCTCGTTGGCATGAAGAAATAACACCTCATCCTTATGAACGTTGTCATTGTAGTAATCGAATATATAATCGTCGTTATTGCCGTTATTGTTGCTTCGTATGTGAAGAATAGCAGCTTTCAAATACTTAGGTATGGCACTCAATTCGTACGATCCTTCGGGAATCGAGATCGTCCTATCGGTATCGAAATCGAATTTATTATTCGCCGAGGTAATATTCGATATCGTGTTGTACGTTTCAAAATTCGTAAGACCCAATTCATACTCGCCGTCACTTAAATCCAACGCGGGGAAGTAACTCGCCGCGAGAACACTGTTCGTTCCAGTCAACGTGAGAGTCAACGACATGATTGAATCGAAGGCAAACGACCAACTGAGGTGACACAAATCGTAGTATGATACATATATTTTTTTTCAGATATATTTTGTCCTCCAATCCATTTCCCAAAGAAATCGTAGGCATAATTGACCGCAAATGTTCTGATCAAACGTTTGATAAGAGCGACGATTATACGTTACGTTACCCCCGAGATATCGTTCAAGTTTCTTTGACGGCCTAAGGTTGCCGAAACCGTCAAAATAGACAGCGTTATTTCCTTTCTTCGCGTAGGCGACCCAATGTGTGCCCTCATTTTCCGAATTATCGAGATTTACGATACCGTTTTCATTACGATGCGGTTTTGTCGGTAACGCATCACGCATAAACACGCCTCTGAAAAATGGCAAACGCAAACGGTGCGCCGCACGGCTCAATTGCACGTTCGTCGTGATACCGGAGAGCGGTATTTTCAGAGTTTCTAGCGTTTCCTTCCACGATGTTTTTTTTACTTCTTTTCATTCTTTTCTTCACACCACTACCACCACCGTTTGTAGGGCGCTAGATATAGTCCGCGACCCTCCACCTAACGTCGAGCGGCTTTACGATCGCTTACAGTTCTCGCTACGCTTGCTGCCCCACCGATCAAAGATCCGAGCGCACTTAACATTGGTAAAATTGGTAGGAAACCTCCACGTTTCGTTACCGGAAGTATCCTCTTCCTTTTCGTCTTTCTTCTTCTTTTCATACCCTTCCCTAATTTCGTTTTTGCTTTCATGGCTGCCCATACAGC
>NW_017257516.1:21496-21711 GCF_001594055.1 Mycetomoellerius zeteki
CCAAACGTCGAATCGCTCGCTGTTACACGTTCGCGTGCTCTTTCGGCGAGAACTCGATCGGCAATATGTCGATCGGCGAGATCGTTGCTTTGCGAATAGGTGATATCGTGTTCGCGACACGCCGCGTCTAATCGATTAACACCTCGATCGCCGCGCGCTAATCTTTTCGCGAGACGAATACCGGGTCCACAAAATTGATATCCAGGTATATGTAC
>NW_017257516.1:23783-34135 GCF_001594055.1 Mycetomoellerius zeteki
CCATCCGCCATTAGATTAACTGCTAACAAAATAGATTACGTTCATTGGGACGATCCTAACGAACTGGTAGATCGACTTCAATTGCTCGATGCTTCTCAAGCAGGTAATAACGCTCACGATAACAAGATATTGTCGATATCGACTCGAAGAACTTCGCGAAGCTGGGTTGATTTTAAATTGAATCGTTGCGACGAAAACTGCGACAGTAGTCAAATTCGCGCGAGTTCGATATGATGTCTGTGAATAAATTTGGTATGCCTATGAGAAGAGATGATAGCGACGAAATCGAAAGGTCGCGATCGTCGATCGAATCTTTACGAAATTACGTACACGACAGTGGGCTCTGTCTGAATCCGGATCACTACGACGCGAAGGAACGAAAAATAGAACACGTAGCCGCGCCGGAGTTCGACACCGATGTGGTAAACAAAAACTACATCGAACGCAGTCTTCGAAATTCGCGGAACGAGATCAAGGAATCATTTAGAACGATAAGGAAAGATACGCAGAAAGACATCTCGAAAGTGCGCAACGATGTGGAGAAAGTACGAAGAAACGTGGAAGAAATCGCAAAAAGCGTGACGAAGGTGTCCGCTGCTATCACACGTCTGAATGGAAATGTAACCGATCTATACTTACAAATGAAAAATGTAGTGACGAATGAAACGTTAGAGAAATCATTCAAAACGACTGGGAGAGATGATCGTACGCGCACTTAAAGATACGCAAGAAGACATTTCGAAGATGCAAAGCGACGTGGAGAACGTGCGAAACAACGTGAAAGAGGGCTCGAAAAGTGTAAGCACGCTATCGACGAAAGTGACTAACGAGATTTTGCATCTGACTCGAGGTATAACCGATTTGAATCTACGAATGAATAATATGGTGACGAATGAGACGTTAGAGAAATCATTCAAGACGACGGGGAACGATATGATTGCGCGCGCGCTTCAAGATGTGGTGACGACTAAAGAGTTGGAAAAAACGGTGCCGAACATGATCAAGAAATCGTTGTGGACGACGGGGAACGATATGATTGCGCGCGCGTTTCAAGGTGTGGTGACGACTAAAGAGTTGGAAAAAACGGTGAGTGAAATGACGAATAAAGAATTGGAAAAAACGATATCTAACATAATTGGGGAGGATATGATTGCGCGCGCGCGTCAAGGTGTGGTGACGGTTGAAAAAAACCGGACATGATTTCAAGAAAGCGTTTTGAAAAGGAACGTTATGATTGCGCGTGCTTCACGATACGGAGGACATCTCGACAATGTGGATGAAATATTTAAACTCAGCTCGGAGACAAAAGTTAAAATCAAAAAAGGATGAACTGTAAAAAAAGATAGGAAGATTTAAAAGATGTGCGCACAAGCTTCTCCCTGTCATAATAGAGGGAGAGATGAGTGTCGAGAAACGAAAACTCGTGGAAGAACTCCACGCACCCGCGCGAAGAAATTTTCCACGTCGTCGCGTTGTGGTACGCGGTCGCGACGATTTGTGGCAGGCTGACGTAGTCGAGATGCGTCCTTACGCACGATTCAACAAAGGTTACAATTACATTTTAACAGTTATCGATGTTTTGAGTAAATACGCATGGGCACTACCACTCAAGAGCAAGAACGGAAGCGACGTAGCCGCAGCGTTATCTAAAATATTTCGCGAAGATGAACGATACCCGCGAAACCTGCAGGCGGATCAAGCAAAGGAATTTTACAACTCTACTGTGCAAAAAATTGTGCAGAAGTGCAACATAAATCACTATTCGACGTACTCGGTGATGAAAGCGTCTGTAGTGGAACGATTTAATCGCACACTCAAGAATAACATGTGGAAACTATTTACGTTAAACGGCTCGTACAGATGGATCGACGAGTTACCGCGTCTACTGTCGAATTATAATCATCGTAGACATCGGACCATCGGAATGCGGCCGATAGATGTGACATCCGTCGTTGCAAAGCGGCTCTTATCAACGGTATATAGTCACGTAAAAATTGCTGCCCCAACGAAATTCAAGACAAGTGATCCAATATGTATTAGTAAATTCAAAACAATTTTCGAAAAAGGCTACACACCTAATTGGTCCACCGAGGTTTTCTACATCGTTAAAATACGACATACAAATCCTGCAACGTATCTGTTAGAAGATTATTAAGGAAAACCGATAGTTGGTGGATTTTACGAACACGAATTACAATTATTCTCCAATCCTGACGTTTATCTCGTGGAAAAAATACTACGCAAACGAGGAAATAAAGTGTACGTGAAATGGTTGGGAATGAACAGTTCGCATAATTCTTGGATAGATAAAACGAATGTATTGTAAATTTTGTTTTTATTATAAGTTTTTTTTATTACAATAAAAAGATGTATCACACACATTACAACGGTATTTTATAATGTCCCCAAGGTAAAGTAGCGACCGAATTGGGTACGACGTACCGCTTATCGTCATACGGACTGAGAGCGAGTTTCAATTCAGACACCGTGTAGACCTCGTGCAATGTCGATCGTATGCACGACTGCCGTCTCAGCTGTTCCATTACGTCATTCAAACACCGCATATAATATCATATGCGTCGAAAGTGTCGTTTTCGCGATTACGTTTTTCTTAACACCTTTTATTCTCTTTGTATCGCTCCTCCCGATCACTCTAAATGCCTATATCTTCGCTCTGAGTCCTACGAATTCTGTCATAATCGCACCGTTATTTTCATCTTTCATCAAACCGGGTATCTTGGTATTAACGCATGGAATATCATACGAGTTTCCCTCGGGGTAATCGCTCGTGTCGAATCTCGCGATATCATGCTTGATATTCTTATATACATTTTCACACTCCAAAAAATATATTAAGCTGTCAGTGTCCGTGTACATGATTTTACACTTATCATGATACAACGGCATTACGTAATCATAGTGAAATTCATACAGACGCATCTTGGATATTTTGAGAATGCATATACCTACGTATATCGGTTTGTTCAATTTTACCTCGAGTTTGTGCATTTCGACAGCAATTAAATCTTCGAAAAAGACACTTCTGCTGTGAAAGTTCGGTTTCGCTATCATCGCTTCCGCACCGTATCTTCCGTTCCAACGCGTTACGAGTCGAACGTCAACATGATCGCGTACGTTCTCCATTGTTTTTCCAAATACCGCGTTATTCATCAATTTGTAAAGATTCTTCTCGAATTCGTTATTCGCGAGCATTCTGAATTTCGTATTGAGTTCGATGTATCCACGAAGCCATGGGGATTGTGCGAATTGTAATATTCGATGAATTTTTTTCACGTATAATCCGTGCTGAATACATTGTTGTAAATTGCGATAGTACGTGACATAGCGCTCCTTATCGTAGAGTGTAGCCAGCAGTTTATTATTTCGTTTTCCGGGAGGCCGTTCACGAGTGGGACAGAATGGAAGGTCAGCATGAGCGTCATGAACGCTTTGCGGATACGCAAGGGGTGCGTTCCACTAAACGCCCGCAACGCTCGCGACGCTCGCAAACCCGTTCCACATAACGACCATGTTCGTTGTGGTTGCGATCAAAACGTCATATATGATGTCATTAATCGCGACCACGTCGAGCTCACGACGCCCATGATTCGTAGGTGGGTCAGCGTGGTCGTTTCGTCATCTGCTACCTTTTGCGCGGATATTTTGATTTGTGTTCCCAGTGTTTTAGCAAATTTGTAATAATAATGGAAAAAGTTTCTTTATATGATCCGGAAAGAGACATTGTAGTTGATGTTACTCTTTCTCCGGAAGATATTTTACGTGCGCAAAATGGTAAGTAATATATTCTGAATGTTATAAGACATTACTTTTTTTTAATTAACATACTTAACCTTACTTTGTTCAAGAAAATTCTGCTTTAACGCAATTTTCTTTGATTTTAGATTTAACTTTTGCAACGTCTTTATTAAATGCAGCTGTGAAAGACAAAAATATAACAAAAGATACAGAAAGACGACGCGCCCATAGAATTCGTCATTCCCGGACATGGAGAAGACTATCTGAATCTCACTCACACCATGTTGAGCCTTCGCAAGAACCGACACATGAAACGAATGCTGAAATCACAGATGTCTATACTAATACTAGATCGCTAAGGGAGAGCCACAGATGTCTATACTAATACTAGATCGCTAACACCGTCGAGAGAGCTGAAGCCGGCGGGATTTCCGGTTTCGGCCATGATGGGAACAATAAAATGGCGGCGGTGCGTGTGTAGTAGTGCGTATGTGAGTATCTGGCGTGTGTTAGTCACGTATGTGTCACTCAGCCACCTGCGTGTCGATACTTTTTCTGACTTTTTCTGTACATTCCAAGTAAAAAAAAGTGTAAAAATGCTGAAAAATTGTAAATTGTGTAAATATTTATATATTAAATGAATTATGTACGCATGAAAGTTAGGTCAATTTAACATTACATTTTTATAGTTTGTTTAAATATGTTATTAAAAACTACATTTTATAAAAAATAATTACAAAATTCTGCATTTTTTGTACAAGTACTATAAACATTTAAGATAATTTTTTTATGATTTATTTTAAATATATTTCATTCCGCACTAACTTGGTTGCTGTAAAGATTAAAACGAAGACAAATATATTTCTAATATTTATTAGAAAAAGAAATAAAAGTTTACATGTTTATAACGTCGCATACACAAGTAGCAAAAGATATATAATCTATGTATTATTAAATAGTATCAATTTTGATAACTTCTGTCGTTTGCTTACGGGATTTATAACATCTTTATTTAACGTATTTAAATGTGAATACATTCGAATTGTCAAATATTTCTGACAGATAATAGTTATTAACTGTAGGCGGTGTGGCGTATCTACGCCTATTTCAAATTCTTCATAGCAATCATCATTATTAGGAAATAAATCAGTATGTAATACATATCTACGTTTAACTCGATGAATTATTTTAAAATATGCGTCTTTCGTTAGTTTATTTTGACCTTCTGTTAATGACTGACGGAACTCTGTTTCAGTGGCACAAACAATTTTGTACACATCATTTGATGCGTACACTAAACCCCCCTTATTTTTTATGTCTATTAACATTGTGTATGCCGAAATGTTATATTGCTTTTCGCCGACTTTTCTGATGATGTTGGCAATGCAGCCTTTACATGTTAATGTACGAATAATTGCTTTTACTACAAATCCCGCTATGTAATATAAAATGTTGTCTTTAAGGAAACTATTTTCACTCACAGTAATACTACGATATAGTTCTTCATTCTCATCGTCATCAAATACATTGTCATTATACATTATAGAATCTACGCTATCAATGTTATCATGCCAATTTTGAACATTCTTTTTCTTTGCCCATGTTAATTTAAATTGTACATCGTTTTCTGCGTTAAAAGTGGTACAATTAGCTGTCAATGATGCTCTGATCGAATTTTTTATTATACTAGTAAACTTTTCATAGCAGCTTTAAATTGCAACACATTTGGATTATTATTCCAACCGTGTCGACGTCGCACTTGCGCAAAAAATAATTCTAAGTGGTCCTGGCTGAACCTGTATGTCATTAGGTATTTAAAACAAGGTTCTATTAAAATATGTTTAGCTATTTGCAATATTGATTTAACAGCAGCTGCAAACCTTAAGATAAAAGTTTTTCTTTTACCAACACATAACTTATTGTTGTCAGGTCCCACTAGAGTATATAAATATTCAATTTTTTGTTCTATTCTTTGTTGCAAGAAATCGATGTTATTTAAAAATATCGGTTTTTTAAATCCCTTCCCGAAAGGATTACGAGAATTTAAAAAATCAAAGATTTCGTCAATTACTTTGATAAATTCTACCGTGCCAGCACAGTCTTGAAAGTTTTCAACTTCTGAGAATTGTAAAAATTCCAAAGCAGCAGCAGTTGAAGAACTTAAAGTCTGTGCTGCAAGCTTTACTTTCATAATATTAGCTCTGAAATTTACATGCGCAGAACTAAGTTTATTTGCAAATTAAATTTTATTTGCAATTTAAATTCAGTTTGAGTTGAAGCTTATATAAATTTATTACATGATTCCAATTGATTTGCGCAGTGGGAGATTTTAGAATTTTAAGATCACCTAACATGTTCCGGGCAAGCTTTATATTATGGCAAGCATCGGGTACAAAGTGTACATCATAATCGGAGCTAGGATGTTTAAATGTGCTTTTCAATTCATAGTAATTTGTTGTATACAAATTGCAACCTAATAAATGCATCGTTGAATAATTGACATGAGCTCCGTCACACGTAACACTCCATACACGGATATCCGACTGATGTGACAATATTAAAGCTGTCTTTACCAGTTCCGCTTGTATTGCCGAAGTAATCTTATTCACAAAAAAATAGCCCACCGGCCACTTCCATGTACCTCTAAGAGAAACGAGCATGAAAACAAGGACTTCGGTGGCTTCATTTTCCATATGTTCAATAGATATCCCATTGCCATAGTCACACAATCCAACGCATTTTTTAGATGTAGCATCCCACAGCACCTGCTTCCAAATGGCCGAATCGAACACTAAGTTGCAATGGCGCAAAGCTTCTGGGAATTTCGATATTTCTTTAAAGACATCAATCAAGAAGCCAGGTTCCGCTTTAATTGACGAAATCCAATTTCTAATGCTGCTTTCATGTGGCAAATGTAAAATCGATCTGAAAATATTATCAATATTAATTTTAAAACTTATAAATAATAATGACAATTTGAGAAATGTACCTGCAATAGTTATAGGCCTTCGGCGAATAAAAATGTAAAGTTACTGCAAATTTTTTTATATTGTCGCTCTATCGATATCTTTCTTTTTTCTATTCTTATTGTTCCATTCGTTCTGGAATATTTCGCCAATACTTCCATCAAAAGTCTGAGCAATAATCTCACTTGGATATGTCTCAATAAGATTTTTTGCTCTGTTAATTATATGTACATACAATGTTAATTATCACAATGCATAATTGTATATTTCTGAATTTTAATGTACAATATATTTCTGAATTTTCATATTCCTCTTTCAGAGGGCCGCATTAGCGTCTTAAGACATTACTTAAGATGATCTTAAAATAAGAACCGACTATGAATACCGGTCATGGAGCATCGCCTTAAGACATTCATATTTATATGCAGCAAACACAAAGTAACAATAACTGTTAATTATAATTTTCCATTCAACAATATACCTGTTACATAATACACATGTTATATTGCATTTACATTGTTGAATAGAAAATTATGGCAGTTATATAACTAATTGGTATTTGCTGTAGATCTATTCTGAAACTTTTTAACGATAATTTTACTAGTTAGGGATGTTGGTGCACAGATATTTTACATGGTATAAAACCTGTACGACGACAGTAAAGTGATATCGAATTGTCGTTACAAGTTACAGAATAGGCCCACTGGATAACTTGTTCTCATACCGTAGAGATTTCAATAGATTATCCAATGAATTAATTTTTTCTTCTTTTCTCCTTAACTTCTGTTTCAATGTTTTTATCATTTTCCACATGTGTTTTTTCCGTGGACTCATTACCGGTTTTTTCAAACTTAAAAGTGAACTGCTCATGACTTTTATTGACGACTTTCGTACAGCTAGTTTTATAGTATCATCAATAGCACTTGTAGATTGTGTCTTCGGCGATGGAATTGAAGCAAGAACTGTTGCATTGTTTTCTTTTGGTTTCAATATACTCCTCCACACAATTGCAGATGAATTTTTTTCAGCAGATGTAGGAACAGGAGTAATGCCTATCGAAGAAGTGGTGCTAGATTTCATTGCAATAGTACTACCTTCCAGTGCAGGAGTTGTGTCATGTTCTATCGCAGGAATAATGCCAGAGGCAGGAGCCTCCAGAAATACTGATGGCACAGCCAGATTTTTTAAGCGCACGTCACTTGAATTTGATCTTTCCATAAAATCTGTATGTACAAAGTGAGCACTACAGATTAAATCATTTTTCTTTGGTACAAAATTTCCTCCGATGGCATTAATCCACATTTTTAACGCATCTGGACGCGTAAACGGTAATCTGAAATATTAACAACGTTTAATTGAAATATATAACCTTCACATATTACGAACCTCGAATATTTATTACACATAAATGCTTTCTACTTACCTAAAGAAATGAAAACCTTGCTTTCTTTTATTTTTGCATTTTATAATGCAACAATTTTTCGGCATTTTTACACTTTTTTTTACTTGGAATGTACAGAAAAAGTCAGAAAAAGTATCGACACGCAGGTGGCTGAGTGACACATACGTACTAACACACGCCAGATACTCACATACGCACTACTACACACGCACCGCCGCCATTTTATTGTTCCCATCATGGCCGAAACCGGAAATCCCGCCGGCTTCAGCTCTCTCAACTGTTTTTGACGAAGTTAGCGATCTAGTATAGTATAGACATCTGTGGCTGAAATAGATATTTCAAATGATGATACTGTTGACAGTACGTTAGTTAAAACGTTTATTCAATTTTTAATGAACATGAATGATAATAAGGTTGAAAGACCGCTAATGTTAAACATAATAATTTTAAATTAAGAAGCGCCATAACGGTCAGAACGTTAAGATGTTGAACTATTGTAAATTCATTTAAATGAATTAATTTCAGAAATGATAATTGCGTGCCGATATGGTTGTCGGACTTTTCACATGAACATGAATGAACCAGTTGATCACAAGTTTAATGTGCATTTCAGATTCTATGTATAGGTGGTCGACAGCTGCTGTATTGTTACTATTAGACACGTATAAAATTTTTCAAGATAAATTTTCTAGTAGAAAATATTCACATAAAAAAATATGGGATGAAATCAGTGCAATTCTTGTGGAAAAAGGGCATACGACCACAGGGCCACAATGTGCGGCAAAACTGAGAAGCCTGAAAAAATCTTATAAAAGCGTGAAAGATCACAATAATGTATCAGGCAATGATAGACGGACTTGGCAATTTTATGAGGTTCAAGAAAAATTAAAAATGTAGTGAAAAATTTATCCTACATTTCTTCTTATATTTTAGTATTTTATTATAATATATGTATCTTTTGCAGATTATGGATGATATCTTTTCGAAAAGAGCCTGGTGCTTTCCAGTCGCCATTGCATCATCAACGGGACTTTCTGTTAAGCAGGTCAAGAACTCAGAATTATTTGTTAATACAGAGTCTACATCTGGTAAGTTTATAAACTATTCATGTTGTGGTCTATTTTTCAAATATTAAAATAACAATTGCGAAAAAGGATAAGTAAAAGTGAGATAAATAAATAGGAAACGCGCGCGCGCGCTTTATCATTTGATGAACAATGTCGGTTTTATTCTGTTCAGAAGGTCCATCGCAATTTTTACTTGTCCTTTTACATTATACAATTGTTATTTTGAAATTAAAAGTTCTGTACTTAACTAACTTTTTTTTTCAAATATTATTATAGTTGAGAAATAAAAACTTTTAATGTTATTATATCTGATTGTTATCAATTGTCATGTTGCATTTATTTAATTCAAATAATGAAAATTTGAATTAAAATTTTATTCAAATATTTAATAAATGTTTTTTTATAGAGCTATCATCAACAGAAAGTGTACATGGTATTAAAAGAAAAAATCCATCAGCATCAAAAGAAAATATGTACGGTCTGTTTAAAAAAAAGCTAGATCAAAAAAATGAACATGAGAAAGCAAAAGCTGAAAGGCATAAAGACTGAAAATGGATGAGAAATTCCTTGCAGTTTTGACTAAATTAGCTGAAAAGTAGTTAATGCTTAACTTAAAAAAAAGTATCTTTTAAAAAGTACAATACTTTTTCGTTCCTTTTTCCAAAGTTATTATAGCTAATCATAACTGAAGTCTCTATTCTGTAACGTTTAACAATGTTATGTTTCACTGCACATATTTTGTATTTTATTTAAAAGCTATGCAATAATACAATATCTTAAACATTACACGAATAGAAACCTAAATGTTATTCCTTTTTAATATATGTATTATACAATATTTTTTATAGATTACTGAAATTTATTTTTATGTCTTTATAATGAGGGAGCATTTATACTGCCCGTAATCGTATTCCATATTCTGTAAGAATTAATCAATCATAATCGAGCATTCCACTTTTACAGTCGAATGAGGGAGGAATACTTGAGTGTGATTGATCAACTCTTACAGATTATGGAATACGGTTACGGCCAATATAAATGCTCTTTAATGCATTAATAATAACACATCTTTTATTTTTTATGTAATATTTTTTTTGTTTTGTAATACCTCACACTTAGATGAATTTTAAGTTGGCGGCATACAATACTTTTTTCTCGCTG
>NW_017257516.1:34840-48914 GCF_001594055.1 Mycetomoellerius zeteki
ACTTGTCTTATGAAAAAATTGTTTTTGCGACCTTGGAAAGGTCAAAAATGAAGGTCAAATGCCTGAAAAACGATCTGGTGTACTTTTTCTGAAATGACACTTTTACAATTCATTGACTTGTTTCAAGCATTATGCACATTTGTGTTACCCAGAAAACCACGTCATTTCAGAAAAAGTACACCAGATCGTTTTTCAGGCATTTGACTTTCATTTTTGACCTTTCCAAGGTCGCAAAAACAATTTTTTCATAAGACAAGTTTGATGTAAAATTTTCCGCTCTTTCGAAATCCGCAGTCAAAAATACGACGGCGTCCTATTTGACCATATTGCGATTGACCACCAGCTACTCATAGCGATCAGTGCTGACGGATTTTCTCTACTTTAGCGCTGATTGGCTGGTGATCAATTGCAACGTGGTGAAATGGGCGTCACTCAAGACTCGCCTTTTAATTTTAACTACTTGAACATTTTATTTTTTTTCAGTTTCACAATATATATTAATACCATTTATTTACTTGTTTATAAAATGTATAAAATCATATATCTATACAACACTAATTAAATGTATAACAATATACCAATTTATCGCATTCTCTCAATCCTTTTACCTTAAATATGAATTATTGTTACATATTCTGATTGTTCCAAGAGTGACAGAGAAGTCTGAAATATAAAAAAACAATTAAAATTTTATAAATATAATTTTATTTATGTTATATATATTTTATAAGTATAGTAATCAACGTAATACATAATAAAATACATGAACAACTATTGCATGCAAAGTAGAATAATAGTAAAGTTGAGAAAAATTACATGCCAATTGCCAATTTTAAATATACACAACCAGTGCAATCTTTATTTAAAAATTTTTTTAGTTGATCATACGTACAGTCATACATAAGACTTAAAATTATATTTAAGTAGTGTTATAGAATGTAATATAAAACACAGAAAGCTAGGTTTTTTTTTCAGTCAAGTGCCCAAATCTGTTCACTGAGTGAACCCAAGAAGAGTAGACTATTTAATCATTTTCCGCTAAGTCTATTTCGTAACTCTGATTTGATGATTCCAGCTTTTGAAAAAATGCGAAGGAACTGAAGTTGCAACGACAGATAAATAACGCATTGCGATTGTGAAAAGTGTAGGATAGGCGGACTTAAGTGTTTGCCAATACTCAAATGGATTTTTATCTCTCGAAATAGGTGGCTGGTTTAAATATTGTCGTAATTCAAGATTCATGGCACCACATTCATCGAGAGATGATGCGGATAAATCTATTAAACTGTCATGAACAGTCCACACGTCGCACAGTGGATCGAATAATAGGAAAGTCCGGACATAGCA
Source organism: Mycetomoellerius zeteki (assembly GCF_001594055.1). Lineage (NCBI taxonomy): Eukaryota > Metazoa > Arthropoda > Insecta > Hymenoptera > Formicidae > Mycetomoellerius > Mycetomoellerius zeteki. The sequence goes on from NW_017257516.1 coordinate 36,188, forward strand.
TTTGAATCGACTGTAGTAATCTCAAAATTAAGTTTCTATTTAAATCTTTACATATTCGTGTGGTCGTCGAATCCGAATGTGAAGTAAAAAAATCTAAATTCAAAATGGCGGATCCAATATGGTGGATTGAAAATTATAAAATTGCTGCGATTTTGATAAGAAATCATATTAATCAGTTGTTGAAGTCGTTGAATCCGAATAAAAACAGTAAGTCTAAATTTAAAATAGCGGATTAATAGACTGAAAGTTATAAAATTGCTGCAATTTTTATAAGAAAACGTAATAAACAGTTTTTGAGGTCTCTGAATTCGAATAAGTTAAAAATACCAAATTGAAAATAGCGATCTAATATAACACAGACTGGAAAAATAAGAGTTATCAAATAAATATATACAAACTGATCGTTAAATAGCGTTGTACTGTTGAACCTTCGACATTAGCTGGATATAATGAATTTCAACTAGATCAGAGGATATACTACGACGCGCGACGAGGCTGCATAGAAGATTTTACACTTTATTTTTTGCTTTTTTGTTTTCCTTTATTGATAGTAAGTTCTTTTTGTAATTTTTTCGTAACTCCTGTACAAATAACAATGACAAATAAATTAAAAAAACAAATAAATTTAACGCTTCTTTCCTTTATTCATCTATAAAAGTGTCGCATGCGAAAAAGTTTTGCGACAAAAGTCATCACATAATCTTTTTTGTCGCTGAAACGGCCAGTTTGAGCGGCTTGTGAAAATGCACATAATAAATTAAGAATAATAATAATAATAACCCATAATAATAACAACACATAATAAAGTAACATATAATAATAAGAAACAAAGCAAAAAAGGGCTAAGGAATCGGGCGCGGTAATTAATTGCGCGAAATAATATATGACTGATACAAATCTCTTTTTAATTGAATCGCTTACACGTTTCGGCTCATTTTTTAGCCCTCTTCAGAGGTACTTCAGAGGGCTCAAAAATGAGTCGAAACATGTAAGCGATTCAATTAATAAAGAGAATTAATAAAGAAAAAATTGTATTAGTCATATATAATACTATTTCGCGCAATTAAAAGGTTTACGTGAAAGTTTCTAATAAAAACGAAAAGACACTTTTCTTAAAAAAGAGCAGCCAGTAGCAGCTAAAACTAGTCAAATTAGTTACTTGAATACCTCCTGAAGATACTGCAATGCTTAAATTCTTGGGGAATGTTGGGGAATTTTTTAATAGTCTATCAGAAGTTTCGCTTATTAAATTTTCGGAGACTGAAAAACTGCTATATGATAATACTTCTGCAGCAATGCCATTGAAATAGCATTTAGGTAATTTCAGCCTAGGTAGTGATTAAATAAATAAAAAAGTTACCTTCATCTGTTACTTCCTTTACAGCTGTATACAAGTTTTATATTTGCATTAAATTTTAAGTATTTTTCTGTTCCCTTTACAAACAACAACTTCCAAACATCTATTAATAATCTGCGCTGCAATCTGAACATTAAATCGGTTAGATATTGAAAGTCTAACTAAAAAACAATCCAATTTATGGATATTTAGATATTATTATCAAAAAAAAAAGTTTATATTTTTTCCCTATGTCCGGCTTTTCCTATTATTCGATCCACTGTGCGTCGTGCTTATTAGTTTTGCTGCTCTTGACTTGTGATTCTACTACGTGGTCTATTTTATTATTAATAGAAATTGATTTTAATTGATTATTAATGTGTGACAAAGCGTTGGAAACTGCTCTTGGTGATTGAAAATGTAATCGTTTATATCGCGGATCCAGAAGAGTTGATATTGCAAGTATTTGGTACGATTCAATGTCTTTGAAGCGTTGGTGGATCTCAGATAATATGTTGGTTTTTAATAAATTGCCTTCAACTGTTAAAGGAATGCAGTTTTTTATCTTACTTTCCATGCAATGAATAACAGGAATCACCAAACTACTAGTCGGATACGAGTCACCGCTTATCTCGTTAGTAACAAACTCGATCGGACCTAAAATTTGTACAATATCTTCTAAGATATCGATTTCCTCACGAGAAAGTGTTCTAGGAGCTGTTGGACATGTTAAAAGTACAAGATATACATAATCTTTTAGTTGTAGAAAACGCTCGATCATATAGTAAGTCGAATTCCAACGCGTTGGAACATCCTGTTTAAATTTCAATATTGTACTGTCAGTTTTTCCGTCACGTGTTTGCAACCGTTTAAGCTCATCAGATGCCACGACACTCCGTTTTATCAGAGTCACAATAGACTTTAATAAAGCAATAATTTCTGTAATACGAGGGATCAGTTTCATAGCGTCTGGAACCAAATGGGATAAGGAATGCGCGATGCAAGGTAAATGTTTAGCAAAACCGAATCCGTCAGTGATCGCTTTCACCATATTAGCAGCGCTATCGGTGACGAAAGCTGTACATGATGATACATCTATTTCGAATAATTGCATTATGGATAACATCATTTCCTTAATATAATCAGCAGTATGATTTTCCGTCAGCGAAAAAACACCTATCGTCGAGTTTGTTAAGACTAATTCATGCTGTAAGAAATGGACAGTAACCCCTAGATAACTTTGATTGCTCACATCCGTCCAAATATCACACGTTATTGAATATGTAGAAACAAGCTTTAAATTTTCTTTAAAGCTTTCTTTTAGAAGGTCATACTTAGCGTCAATCAGGCGGGTAATGGTTCTTCTGCTAGGAACGGTGTATAGCGGGATGGCCGTGTTCATCAAACGTTTAAATGATTTGCTTTCCACAATAGATAGTGGTAGATTTTCTGACGCGATCATAAAAAGAATACAATTTGTGATTTTATTTGCTAAAGAACCACTACCTATAAACAGAGAAAAGAGAAAATATCTTATAGCGTGACTTATATTTTATTGGATTAGATATTAACTAAAATTTATTATCTTACTGACCCTTAAAAGAATTAATTCGTGCAAATGATTCTATGATTTTAGTTTCTTTCGATTTAGCCTGAAAAAAAAAGGATAACTTTTAAACACAGACGTACAATCATAAATAATAACATTAATTTCAGTATCAATATCTCCTTATAAAACAGTATCTAAGTATAGTATATGAATAATTAATTGGTTATAATATACGAAATATTATAGTTTAAGGATTGCTATAGTAATTTTGAAATGATGTTGAAGACTTTTTCATTTCGTAGCCCTACTAGAATTTAGAACAATACTATTTTTAGTATAAGAAGATATTTATAATAAAAATAATATTATATAATGATTTATGTTTATAAGCTAGATTATATATGAGAATAATTACCTTGTGCTTAGTTTTGAACTTTGAGCCTTGAAATGAGTGTTTAGATGATATACTGTTTCCAGTGTCAGAATCTGGTTTGCATGGTGTTGGATCATCAATGCTATCGGACAAAATATCCATCAAAGGCATTGTTTGTTCTTGTTCTTTGACTGGATTTGATGTGATATTCAATTCATCCTCCATTGTCATATTTGTATTTTTCATTTTCAATTGTTTTGATTTAGTCGATGGCGATTTTAATCCCACATGCTTTATGTACATTCTTGTAATGATTGTGCAAATTTGTAGTATTACCTCCATGTTTTATTACTTTTAAACAAAGTATACATTGAGCAGAGGTTGAGCTCTCTTTGACAAAATACTTCCATACCTCACTCTGACTTTTTTTGGTTTTCATATTCATGATATTTATCTACAATTGAAATAAAAAAAGATATGATTATAGTTTTGCAAAATTTTTTATATATTTCTTATACTTTAATGTCTGTAACTATACAATATAGGTATAGTTACGTATTGTAAAGTACAAAGGCCTTATTCTTAAATTCTAAAAATATTGCATACGAAAATGCTAAGGAAATATACATATAATATACATAACGTATACTTAGAGAAAGGAAATAACGCATTACTTGTAATGTTATAACTTTTTATTAAAATGTCGTTACTTTGTTATAATAACGATTTGATAAAGATGTTGCGAATTTTTATGATATTAACGATAACACCATCATTGGAATTTAGAAAAAATCACTCGTTACTTATATTGGATTGGAAAAGTCACATACAACACGCTCATACACGTACTGATAAAATAACGTATGAGGATCTCAGCACAAAGGCCATAACTAAATCCATGACACGTAAGTCGTAATCATAGATCAAGTCATTATATTTTGGTCAATCTACAGACATTGATCATACTACAATTTACATTCTACGACTCAGTCACGGTTTCCTTTGTGCTTAAGTCCGCAAACACAATAGAGTAGTAAGCTTTAAGCCTTAAGGAATTGACCACTCATAGTCGATTATTCTTTTCACATTCGATTGTAATTGATCAATTTCTTAAGGCTTAAGGCTTACTACCCTATTGTGTTTGCGGACTAAACCCTTGAGTAAAAAGTAATGCGTTACTCGTTACATTTTATTTTTTTCAGTAAGTAATGCATAATGGTGACAAATTACTTTTCAAAGTGACTTTTCTAACCTTGGCATAACTTTAGCATTTAATTAGTTAACATCACCGTCATAAAAAAATTGCAACGTCATTATCAAATTGTTTATTATAAAAAGCAAAGACATAGAGAATGGACTGCTAGATCCATGTGTCAAAATGATCGATAAAAGTAAGAGAAAGGGACTGTGGAAGACGGCCATCTCTGTCTCTTTCCATTCAATGGCGTAATGGGAGAGAGAATGAGAGGGAGATTGGCCGTCTTCCACGGTCCCTCTCTCTTTTCTCATTATTGGCTGCGTTCAGCAGAGAAAGCAGCTTTGCAACTGTTGTAAAATTCTTCAATAACATTCTCTATGTCTTTGATAAAAAGTAACGGCGAAGTGTACGGAAAAATAACGTTGGTCAACCCTGCATACTGTATACTATTTTCGTACATTTTTCGTATCCGTTACTTTTCAAGAATACGTTCACTGATATAAAAGAAACTTACATTTATTTCTGGATTCCTCGGAACTAGTCGGAACTGTATACACTCAGCAGTCAACACTACCCACTTCAGTATATGATTGAATATAAAAGAAGAATCTAAATAAAGTTGTAACGCAGAAAATAGAAATTCACACGAATCACGAGCATGAAAGTACGACCTGTACGACTCACACGAGTGACTGGGCCATGGGTGACGATTTGAGTGTGTATATTGTGTATACTTCCGCACAAGTGCACACTGGACGCGGAATTGAAAGTTGAAACGCTTGCCGCGCGGCAAAATGTGACGCGGTAGACAATCAGTTTATAAGCCCTAAAGCCGGTTCTATATTAGTTGCAAGCTAATCGCAAGTTTGTTGCGATAGCCAATCTAAAGCTTGCATTTTGAAATCAACGTTTCATATTGGCTGTCGCAACAAACTTGCGATCGGTTTGCTAATGGCTGCGTTCAGCAGAACGGTTGTTTTGCAACTGTTGGAAGTTTCCTTCGCGCTAATTGGATCATACTTTTAGATCTAGAAGAATGGTCCTATCTCAGCAGACAATCATAAAACGGTTGCAAAACTGTTGAGTCTGCTGAACGCAGCCAATATATAACCGGCTTAAAGCCATCATTGGTATCATATCATTGGGTGCATTCAGTACAATCACTCACTTCAGTGAGCTCTTGCATCTGATTGGCCTATTCTGTTAAATCTAAAAATATGGACCAACCTGATACAAGAGGTTTGTTCGCGTCGCGTGCTCCAACACGTTCCAATATACTCCTAGCATAGTTCTTACTCACTCCAATGCGCTTGATAGAGTGAGTAAGAACTATGTTAGCAGCATGTTGGAGCTTGTGACGCGACAACCTAAGAGCTCACTAAGCGCTCAGTAAACGGTCGTAATAATGGCTGCGTTCAGCAGACTCCACAGTTTTGCAACCGTTTTATGATTGTCTGCTGAGATAGGACCATTCTTCTAGATCTAAAAGTATGATCCAATCAGCGCTAAGGAAACTACCAACAGTTGCAAAACAAACGTTCTGCTGAACGCAGCCACTGAATACACCCATTGAGAGTCAATCGAATCTAAAACCATCGAATAATTAATTAATCAGAACTGAAGACATCGAATGATCAATTAATCGGAACTGAAGACATCGGATGATTTAAGAGGTTAGGTCACTGTAGAAGCACAAAAACGCACCTACTTTAAAATATTTTTTTTCGGGTTGATAAAAATTTGTTTTCAAAAAATGAACTAAACCGCATGTTTATATATATAATAAGGTATAAAAATATATTTTTTGTTTGAATCGATCATACAAAATGGCGGTACGGTGCAGCGTCAAAAAAGTCGTCTTTTTAAAAAGTGGCTCCGGGGCTTGCAGCATAAGTTGAGTAAATGTTGTTCTGGAAAAAAATAATTTTTTTTTTCATAATCTATAAGTCTATAGCTAGAGAAGTACGTACGGATTTTGAAAAATATTGATTTTTTAAAAAATCACAAGCTTTTAAAAAAGTGACATCGATTTTCGTTAAAAAAATCGACCTATATTTGTTTATAACTTTTGCAATTTTTAATATTTTTAAAAATCCGTACGTACTTCTCTTAAAAATCTAATTATGAAGATATGGTTAAAATTTCAAGTCATTCGGTTAAAAATTGCTTGAGTTATGCTGCAAGCCAATTTAAAAAACATAGTTTCGAGAAAAACGCTTTTAAAATTTTATGTAGTATTTTCTAGTATATAAAGCTGAAAATTGCTATGATATAATTTTTTACCATTAGTCTGCTATCCCAGCACCATATGATTGACCTTCTATGTTAGTATTTTCATATTCTCCAGCCTTTTTCGTGGATTTTGATGCCGAGCGTGCCTCTTCTGCTGCGTCCGACATTCTCACCTCGAATTCTCGCTGCGTCAGCTTCCACGCAAAAATTGTAACAGTTTGAGCCAATGGTGAATTGGAGCACCTCCATAATCTTCATAACAGCAGATAGGCCATCGTTGAATGTGCATACAGCAACATCCGTTGCTATGTCAAGTACTTGTTTACCGCTTGAAACATTCTTCGGCGCAATATTCCACAAAATCGAATTAAAACATTCATTATTATTTTGAGTGTATCCACCCAAACAACGTTCAAGCAAATCGTCACGACTAAGATCTTCGTATATTGGTTTGATAGCGTTGAAAACTTCGATGGGTAGCGCTGGTTTATGTTTATACGAATTTAAATTGTTTTCAGCACATGCTTTTTGCCACGAGCACCAAGAGTTGGCGCCTTGAGGGCAATTTCCGTGCTGCGGATTTTCATCTGTCGAAAGTTTATGATAAAGAGTTGCCCAAATTTCTTTTTTCATATTTTCGACTGAATTTGCGTTTCGACGAATACTTAGGCCATAATATATTGTAAGTTCATCAATTAATTTGCCCGTTAATTTTTCTTTTCCGGCTTTCGTTGATTTTTTTAAATTTCGTAAACGAGTTCCCATGCGTTTTTGAATATGAGCGATGCATTCTTTTTTCTTGATGATAATATCGCCGTAAGGTTTTGCGTCCATTACGCCTTTAAATGTTGTGCTATCGCCATCACCTATGTAATTTGTATATTTAACATCGTGCAGTTCGATCGAACGCTGAAACATCTCAAGTACGCCGTCCACTTCCATTTTTCCAGCAGAGCTATTGTGATTGCTTTGACAATTTTCTGCGTGCGTTGTCGCCCATTCTTCATATTCAGCACTGTCGGCATGTTTTTCCCAATACTCGCACGATTTACAATACTTGGATTTTACGATAACGTCAATAACTTTAGCAGTATGACAACCGATGAGCGTTACGATTCCGTATAAAAAAGAAAATCCACGTTTTCGCCATGAGCCATCGCCTGAAATCATAATTCCATCAGTCTGTCCTTTTGTAATGCTTATCTCCTTTTCTTCTTTTGCTGCCTGTTTCATACTCATAAAACGAACTGAATTTGTAGCTATTGCAATTGTTTGTACAATTGAGTCATAAAAAGAGTGAAAAATCGGAGCTGGCAAGTCCATGAAAGCACAGAACTTTTTCATTCCGTGTAAGCCAATGCCTAGTATTCTCATTACTAAAGTAATTCGTTTATTTATCTCGTAGCCGTTTTTTATGTATGGAGAGGATGAACAATATTTATCTTCACAATTTCCACAGGAAATAATTACTTTGAAACCTAATCCTCGCTTACTAGTCTCCGACAAAATCACGTTTTTGCCGCACGTTCTGCACACTAAATACGCCGAAATCGCACTTGCGAGGGCTGCGAAATGCAATATTCTGTAGCCGAAGGTGTCGTTAACTGGCACGTCATTATTAAATTTCGACGACTTTAATTTTTTCGCTGATGTGCTGACTTCCTCCGAATCCTGTTCTGCCTCGAATCGATTCAGCGGCCGTCTATTTGAAATCTTGCTTCTTCGCGATGACCACGTTGAACTTTTCGTACCTTTTTTGGTACGATACACTTTCTCTTTATTCATAATTTACACGGCTTAAAAATAAAATTGAAAACTAAACGTGTACAGCGTGCACTTGTATTAGCGTTGAACATGTGCGTCGACAAGCGTTCAACGTACTGAATACTATAGACTATGAAGTTATACCGGTTTTCTAACCTATTGATGTTTAGGAATGCTAGTAGCTCCCTCTATTATCTACTTTCAAAAGCACGAAAATAGGTGTCATATTTATCAGGATCAAGAAGACTAGAACTAAGGAGGATCAACTCGCGTGGTGGGGGTGAGTCAAAAAACGTCCGCGGCTATTCACACGATGTGCAGCGGCACTGCGCATTGTGTGAAAGTTCGATATAAGAGCGACAAAGTGACGATTATAGAACGATAGAGCGACAACTATGGGTATGTTCCGAAATTAACTGGCAGTACTGACAGCACTGCTTTATCGTTCCAAAATAGAATTTCTTATGCTGTCAGTTACTGCAAGTTACTATTCATTCTGCATAAATTGACCCTAGGGGATTGCTGACTTCCGGTTGTTTCTACTCCATCCCAAGAGGTGAGGCAAATACAGTAAAAGCAGTAACAGAGCACGGAGCGTGAAATCGTCTGATCGTGATAAGTTTAATACTGGAAGTACGAAAGAAAAAAAGAATTATGGATTCAAAATTAAAGTCATACGAGATTGTAGATACCGATAATAGTATATACACAGTGCTATTTATTTTTTATAAAGTAGTATATATTTATAAAATAGTATAGCGATATGGTACACACATTTCTACAAATAATATACATACGTTATTACAAATAATGAATATTACATATATTTTATTAAGTATATTTTCAATATACATAAATAACTTTTTCTTACCGAAAATGTGATTTAAAGTCTACGTTTGATAATACAGAAACTACGTTTTGAATGTAATTCTGTACACGAGGTTTTAGTAGCAATGATCCGCGTTTGCCATCAATCTGATTTAATATATGTAATAATATGTCATCATCAGAACTGTCACTGCTTGAATCGTTTTCCAGTATAATTTCAATAATATTTGATAAAACACGTCGGTCCATATCGGTTATACGTCAGAATTCGGTTGTATTTCGATCTCTTGAAAATATTAAGGTTACGTACAGAGTACAAATAACATTCTTTTACTGCTTTTCCGTTCCAAAATTCAGTACTCAGTAAAATCTTACATTTCGAAACAGCAAAAGTCAGTTAATTCAGTAACAGCAGCGCCAGTACTTCCAGCTAATTTCGGAACATACCCTATATAGAGCGACAGAGAGGACTAATGAAGCGCAAGAGTGGGGGAAGTTATCCGTCGCCACTTTTTGCCTCACCCCCACTACCGCTATTGGCACGAGTTGATCCTCCTTAGTTCTAGTCTTCTTGATCAGGACAGTGAAAAATTAGAAGCGCGCGAAATATGTAATTTCGTGAGTTTTGATACAATGTGACTTTCTTGACTTCAAGTATTTAAACATATATTTTAAACAATTTTACCGCTATGAAACTATGCTCATTGTATTCTTGACATGTTAAAGTATCGATTAAGCAAAACAAATTTTTTTTGATTTTTTGAAAATTCTACAGTGACATAAGGCAGTTTTTGTACGGTGCGTAACTGACGCTACACAGACGCTTTTCGTAAGTGTGTGAGACAAGCAACAACATCTATAGGTCACTCAGCAGAACCTTTAATATGAAAGTCTCTTCAGGTATAAAATACATTCATTACCTATCGCCGTTTACCTGCACCAACCTCATAAATTCCAACGCGCCGTAGTGATCGTAAAAGGCGCTCGCTACAGACTGAGAGGCGCTGCGCCAAAATTCAAAATAAAAGTATTTAGACATTTTTCCCGCCTCTTTGAGTATGTCATTATTAAGATATTAAGGCATCTTTTAAGCAAAAAAAAATCGATTTTTTGAAATTTCTACAGTGGCCTAACCTCTTAATAATCGAGATAAAAACAATCGACAAAAAAATCGATTATCGAGGGAAAAATAATCGAATACCGATTAATCGAAACAACATCGCCCATCACTACTCGTATGCAGCATCTCCCAATATATGACTGTCACCTAGAAATTTCTCTTCATCATTCAAGTAGTTTGCTACCTCAGATTGTCGAAAAACTCGCTGGTCATGAACTGAGTCAGGATGCCCAGCATAACAATGTGTGATCAAAGTTCTGTGATCACACACCAACTGTAAATGAATGCAGATGTACATAATCAAATATTTTCAAAAGACTATTCATTATTAACAAATTAAAATACTTGTTACTTGTAACTGTATTGAATGAAATCCTTTACGGTTTATGTAATCGACAGAATTTTCTTTTGGAGCATCTATTCGAATGTGGGTACCGTCAATGGCTCCAATGGTTTTTGGAAAGCTACTGCTTTCTACAAATCCTTGCATAACCCTTTCAGCATAGTCACCATAGGCCATTTAATAAATGTTGAAGCATTTAAGAAAAGTGCATGAGTGACCCTTCGCACAGCCCGAACAGCAGTTGCTCTTCCAACATTGAATCTATCGCAAACAGATCTTAAGAAAGAAATTTATTAAAAAAATATAAAATGCAAATACTTTATTGTGAATTAATAATTATTTATTGCATTATGTTGAATGTTTCCTTACCTGTAGGAGTCCATCATTGCCATTTTCCAAATAGCTATCATTAATTGATGATGTGGTGGTATCATAGGAGATCCTTTTATTTGTCTCGTTAAATATGGCCTGAGCATTTGTAAAAGAAATTCAAAAGTCGCCTTCGACATTTTATGAACAAGAAGAAATATTATTATTAATATCAACAACTTGCGAAGAAACATATGTGGATAATTCGAGTGAAAAATCATGTATGTTCACTAACTTAAAATGACTTTTGAAATCGTAATCCATGTAGCGGCCTACAACATCGATAATTTGGAATTCGCGGACGAAGTGTACGCTTTTTTCTTTTACGTAACACTAACTCCCATTCATCATCAGAACTGGATGAGTCTTCAGATTCATATTTTCTACAGCGCAGTACGATTACCTTAATGGCATCCATGTTACAAAGACTGTTCACTCACAAAACCCGTTCCACTAAAGATTTCGCCCGCAGCGCCGTAAGTTAGTGGAACGGCAAATACTGCGGTCGTGGTCGTGGTCGTCGCAGACTTTAAGTGGAACGCACCCCTTGTCGGATTGTTGTTGCACGATGACGGCCACTTCCCTGATGTCTCGCGTATTGTTCTGTTTCTTGGTAACGTAACCATGCTCTATTCACTACAGATACAGATACACCAAGACGTTGCGCTACATAACGCATACTGTATCCTTCATCCAGAAGTGCGATTATGCGAGCATAATCTTTGGATATTGGCAAGCCCCCTGCGACTATTTTCTGTTTTCAAACCTGAAGAAATGGTTCGACGGAAAGAGATTCACCACCAGCTCATCGCCGAAACAGAGGCTTATTTTGAAGGGTTGGACAAATCATATTATTCGGATGGTTTGAAAAAGTTGGAGAATCATTGGATCAAGTGTATCGAGCTGAAAGGAGACTATCAAAACATTAAGATATACGTAATACATACAATGTATGTACATCTATGTATATTATATGTACCATGTATATATTTTTTTATGCAATGTATATACAAGGGATGTATAGTGTATGTACATATGTTATGTTACCACAATGATGTACATTAGAGGTCCTCTGTATATACATTTGTACATACAGTATATATAATTTACATTACCTATGTATATACCCATAAAACATTAGGATATGTGATGTACGTACTTTACATATCCTAATGTTTTATTTAGGCGAATGGGCGCGTTGGATCGCGTGGTTCAAAACTCCCCGTGGTCGGCGGGATGTCAGGAACTCCTGACCGGAGACGGAGAACTCTCCACCCCCGTTGGTCCGGCTGGACACGACTAGAGTCGGTACTGGAAAGGAAGCTATCGGTGTACGTTCGGGAACACCCGGAAGGAGGCTGAAAACTTCTCTCGACCCCCGTGTCGTTTAGACAGCGGTTCGGAAGCCCAGCGGTCACTGTTGGAGAACTCTCCAGGAGAGACCAAGAACACTTGACCCCTCGTATTTCTCAGTGCGGCTGGTCAGGAGCTGGATCAGTCGGATTGTTGGAAGCGATCGAAAAGATTTCCCTTTTTGGCATAAAATGCCAGCTTTTACAACCCGATGTTGTTCCTACTCGTATTGTTCCGTGGGCCTTCGGAGCTTCCCGCCGGC
>NW_017257516.1:48967-51726 GCF_001594055.1 Mycetomoellerius zeteki
CTTCGGTACATGTGTCGGCGTAACGATCGGCGGCGTTCAGTCGCTTACGCGGGTCGACGGCTGGTACCTATGGATTATGTTTGCGTTTTTAAAATGGTTCGGGCACACCGCGCCCTCATCACTGCGATGCAATGGCATCCGACAGCTGTTTGGTCGGGAAAGATGCTGTTTTACGGGGTCGCATCGTTACATAGTAATTCGAGATTGAATTACTTAAAGCAATGAAGATCCAGCTTCGACCGTAATAGGCATTTTAAATTTCTAGTATTGATTGTGTTTCTCACATATGCGGTCTAAAATAAAGATTTTTAATATTGTTTCTAGTTTTAAATTTGTATAACGAATGATCCCTAACAATCTTTTAACGTACTTCGTATCCACCCTGTATACATATTTGAAATTAATGATAATTACAAATTTACATATGTAGCAATAGAAATGAAACAAATTTATGTTTGTAAGGTAACACTACAAGTTTTCTTTTAATGACATCAATATTCCATGCCTCAAGTAAATTATTCTCCTTTTCTGTATATTGAATATCAAATAAAGATGACAAACATGGTTTTGAATAAAAGCTATCTTGCTTGCTATACTTGTATCCTATTAATCATATGGAGTTTTTACAAGAAACGATATTCTTAACTTCAATAATTAAATTATTTTTTAATTCTATAACTCTATCGCTTAATTTTGAAATATCTAAGCAATAATGATTTGTCTGTGCTTGCATGTATTGAGATGTACAGTCATTTATTAAAGGTCCATTGAAATGTTCTTTTCGTAATTTCACAGAATCATTGCTTATAATATTAGTACATTCAGTATTATTGCCTTCCTCAATCACGCGACGTATAATTTGTTGTAAAGGCTGAGCAGCTTTACGAATTTTTTTTTTAAATATTGTATATAATTTTCAAAAGGAAAGGCACTAAAGTTGTCAAGCGAACCACATAATGTTACAGACTCACTTAAATGCAAAAAGTGATGTATATTATGTGATACAAAATCCGTAAATTTTAATGGATTGGCAAACAAAATGTTTCATCAAATTTTGAGCATACGATACATAATTTTCTGATTTTGAATAATATTGACTTATCATTATGGAACTTGCAAGGCTTAACGTAATAAAATGGTTATAGATTTTAGACGGTAGCATTTCTTTTAAAATTATAGGATCAGTATATAGCAAAAATAATCTGAATTCTGTAGCTTTATATCTTTTACATTCAAGTATAGAACGTGTTTTTCTAGAAAATTCACGAGGAATATATCGCTTTAATCTTAAAAGATTTTCGGAAATGTTATTAATATCACGAAATCGTAATTTACGAGGTGGTTTACCATGAATCCAACCATATGGTTTGTGACAAAGAAGTCTTTTTGTACCACCTAGTAAGAGGTTATGCATATAATCTATGGATACATTATTGTTACGTCCAAGGTTCCGCACGCATGGAACCTGAGGGGGTGACGCAACTGGTGACTTGACTACCGTCGTCGTCGGATCCGAGCTCCGGACCGCAAAGGAGCGAGGGGGAGGATCGACTCGGACGGGAGGCACTTCGCTTCGTCCTTAGGCCCCTTGAAGAGCCGGGGGTCAGAGGGAGGACGAAGTGGAAGCCTCGCTCGGGGTCGTCGCTCCGCTGAGCGGCTCCCCGAGGCGGAAGCGCACGCTAAAGGCCGGGAAATGGGTCAGTGTGCCTTAGGGGCACACTTCTATCCCACATGGGGCCAGTGCATCCGAATGCCCTTGTTTTCGGCCTTGGAAATGAATCCAAAGGGTCGGGGATAGGCACGAGTGCAATAGCGGGTTGACAGGATAAATACGAGGAGGTGTTACTCGTAAATAAAAAGTCGGATTAAAGTTAAATTTGTATAATTGAAGTCAGATTTGAAAAATTACAAGTATTCTACATTATGTAATAAATTTTCCATGTTAGCTACTTGGTATGGTGTGAGTATATGTATATGCGTATTTAAGAAGAAAAATTAGTCGGACATTGTTGTAGGTTTAAAGAGGGGGGGGAGTACTCAATGAAAGGATTTAGGGCCTCGGCTGGTACGGAGAAAGGGTGTGAACAATCCTGCAAATAAACTATTGCAAATTGTAGGCTATTGGTGGGGGTAAACATCCAGAAGTTAAGAAGCTCGTCAATAGAAGTGACATAATGGAAATTCTGGGACGAGAGGAAGACAGGATTATCAAAAATGATTAGGTGCTCTGGGTCAGAGAGGATTGGGGTGCGGAATCGGATATGGTGAAGGGGGAATCTGATTAGGTGAAATGGGGGGGGGGATGGTGAATAGGAAATATCGATAGGAGGAGAAAGGGATGGCAGAGATGGAGATGAAGTTAGTGCTCCGGTAGATGAATTTCGCGGTGTCGTCGGTTGCGTATTAATAATGGAAGCGTGAGGGGAGACGTCTGATGACGGACGGGCCCTGTTTCGGGCAACGCGCCTTCTAGTTCGGGCGAATACGATCATACTCCGAAGCTGAGGGGCGGTTCTCCCGTTAGAACGCACTACAATATTCACGAATAAATAAAAAAGGGAAAACGAGGAAAGGAAAGGCGGTAGTGCTGACTTACTACTTGTTGAGTTTCGGTTTGGCGGGAGACATCGGCTTGGATGCTCGGGCAGTGCGGTCCGGGTGCTGAGGTGCGGTCTAGAGCACTATTTGAAAGTCTCGCTTGGCCAATAATACGAGTAAAATAAAAATTCTCCCGCACTGCTTCTAAATTAGGAAGAGCG
>NW_017257516.1:52150-53700 GCF_001594055.1 Mycetomoellerius zeteki
GTATCGGGCCTTGGCTGACATTAATTATCATATTTAATAGCGTCGTCCACGGAAAGTGTCATCAGCGTTGCATTAGCTCTTTGCGTTCACCGATTCTAACTTAACTTTATTAGACATTAATGGAGACACTTGAGTCTTTTGCTCTAACTTTCTCACGCGCGGGAAAGATTTTTATTATTTTTCTTAGAAGTCTAGGGGTTGATAACCCTGTGAAAACGAGAAGAAGGCAACGTGAGTCCACTGGACGTAACACCCCCAATCTTAGACAGATGTTGGGAGCAACGGACACAACATCTGCAGACCGGAGATGTTTATCCCTCTTCTTTCGACAATTTAGAATCGGTGTCGCACTTGAAGTATGCTAATGTGTTTGTTCCTGTGTTAAGGAGAAGGAAGAAAGAAGGAATATCCCGAATTTCGTTTCCCATTCTTTCGTCCTTCTTATTCGTGTATAGAATGTCGCATTATTACATGGAATATGGCATAAACGAATTTAAGGTTTTCAATTGAAGGATGGCTGGTTGTGGCTGCGCTAATGCGGTTGCAACGTGACACCTTCCAGCATCCCGCTTCTTAACAGGCATCCTCTTTGAGTTTGAAGATAAGGGAAAGGAGTAGGAAAGAAAGATAAGGCGACCTCCAAAACCCCTCCCTTGTTTCTTGTACTCCCTTTTATAATAGTAGTTTAACGCAAATAGGAACAATAATATAAATGCTGCTAATAATTAACTGGGAACATACAACAAAGCAAAACCAAACAATATATATATATTTTTTCTTTTTTTTTTTGTTTGACGGATATGTGAGATATATATATATGTGTGTTGGTGTATATATAAGTATCTTTCTTCTTATTAAAATATATATATATTTTTTTTTTCCAAGTTATGCATAATATGAAGGAACAATTAAGATTTTCCTGTTTTTCTTCACCGCTCGAAGTTGCCAGGTGAGGAATACGCGGGAGTAGTGTAAATTACTTATATGTCACGCGGGGTTTTGTTTATGTTAGGCCTGCTTGGGATGGCCCACTTGTACCCGTCGTGAGTGTGCCTTGAAGACAGGTCACAACTCCGATTTACCTCTGGCACTTGACTGCAGGCTAAACATTTAACACCGATAGTCTGCTAGACCGCATGCAAAGCCTCTGTAGACTTCTTCAACTCAGGGTAATGACCTTACGGTTCATTATAAATGTGTCCAGTACGTCGATGTACCGACATATCGTTTTCTGGGGGGCACTGCAGCATTGCCAAGGTATAGGCAGTAATATCGGAATTCGAAGAAGGGTATGTGTATATGTATACACATTTTTTGTTCTCTCCCCCCTTTTTTTTGCATTCCTCAGGTGGCAATCAGCCTTTTTAAGTGGTTTCTTCTTGAGTCTTTTAAACGATTTAAATTATTACTTAACCGTACGTAATTAATTGGAAATTAATAACATATTATATTTTGTAAAGAGAGAGAGAGAGTATATTATTTATATATTTTTTCTCTTTTTTTTCATTATTATTATTAATAATACATATACAGGGTGTCCAGCCCCACTC
>NW_017257517.1:0-9365 GCF_001594055.1 Mycetomoellerius zeteki
GGAGAGTGAGAAATGCTGAGGGAAGAAGGGCCTGGCACTGGGTCTAACCTATTACTATGATTATCATTATTATTTGTATTATTGTTGTTATTGTTATTATTCAAATTTACTAAAAATTTGCGGTAGGCTTCGTCTAGAAGCCGACGGGCCTCCCTAATCCGCTGTCTTCCTTGGCATTTAGCCGCGCGGGAAAGGCGGGAGCGAAGTGGCCGGTCATCCACTACGAGATTTAAATAAAATAAATGGAAATAATAGTTTTATACCCGGCTCTGCATTAAACAAGAAATGAGAATTCATCGGCAAATAATGAAAGAGTGGGGAAGAATGAAGTTCGGGGGTTAGCCGGCCTTCTAAAATGAGGATGTAGAATTTATCGAGTAAATTCGGTAAATATTGGAGAATGAAGATGACAATTAATCTATCGTGCTCGAAGGATGGAAGTAAATATTAAAGGGAATAATGCAGAGGCTGTAAGGGGAAAATAATAATAATATTATACGTGTAAGAAAAAAGGGGGTAGAGAAAAAAAGGGAAGGAAAAATTAGTGACTCACTTGTCTTGACGAAGTCTTTGGAAATTGTGGTTGCCGTCCCTGGTACTCGAGACCGGTTCAGAAAATGGCTTGAACCGAAGAAGTTGTGGAGAATATGCTCGTTCCACTATTGTTTGAAAATAATTGTTTTTTTTTATACTGCCGATTCCACGTATCAAAAGTCACTGGTAAGTGCTCAACAGCGACTTCTAACTGGTAACTATAATAAAAACTAACTTCAACTGCTGCTCGGCTCGCGAGATCGTGGTTTATATAGGACTACCTTTGGGGGTGGATTCTTATGGGATGTAATAGCCTGACTGATTAAGATTTTTGATTGGCGAGATTTGCCCCCTGGAGGGTACTGGCGTTCTCTTTTGTTTAAAAATTTTAGATCGACGAGAGCTTATTGGTGGGATTGACTTTAGTCATCCGCCCCGTTTCTTGCATCAGATTGGTCAATTTTGGATGGTGTCGCCAAAGATAGTGTTGGAATAGAGGGTTAAATCTCCCGGTCATCTCGCACTGCTACTATGTCAAGGCGTTATCTTGATTCTCGACCTTCAGCGATAATCGAGATAACTACCATCTTATATTCTTTTCTTTTCGATATCTATTCCGTTACTATTTTTTTGTCACGCTGAATATACAGAACATTCACGGCTCCAATATTGTATAATTTCTTATTATTATTAAAAGGGGATTATCTGTCATATTAGTGAGAAACTCGCTTGACATTTTATTTGTATCCTGGCTTCACCGACATCCGGCTCCACCCAATTCTACAGGTTATGGGCCCAGGGTTCGCCGCGTGTTAAGGTTAAGGTTAAGTGTACAAGTGCTCAATTAATTGCGGGAATTACATTCTCTGCTTGCCTGTTTTCTTTATGATGGCTTCATATGGATCGTATCGTATTGAGTTATTGTCGAAAGACAATTACGACACTTGGAGAATGCAAGTAGAGGCTTTGCTCACGAAGGATGATTTATGGGAATACATCAGTAGAGAGAGGGTTAAGCCGGAACCCACAGCTGAAGGAAATGAGAATCCCTTGACAGAGGCCTGGATAATTGCTGACAGAAAGGCCAGGTCGGATTTAATCCTTTCAATTCATCCTTCAGAACTATCGCAAATTCGTGGATGCGAAACGTCGCGTGCTATATGGCTTGAGTCTATCTATGCTTCAAAGGGGCCTACAAGGAAAGCAACGCTATTGAAGCAGCTCATACAATCAGCGGATGCACGACAACGGAGATATGAAGGAGCATTATTGACAAATTCTTCGACGCAGTCGACAAGTTAGAAGGTATGAATGTTCAAATAAATGGTGATTTGTTAACTATAATGTTGTCGTACAGTCTCCCAGCTTCCTTCGAGAATTTCAGATGTGCTATTGAAACTCGAGACAAGCTTCCCACAGCTGAGGAATTAAAAGAAGATTTTGGAAGAAACAGAAGCGAGAAAAGCTGGTGAAGAGCTCATCACTGCTTTAGCTGCAAAGAGTGGCAAACTGAAGAAGTTTCGACATCCCAAAAGAGAAAAGACGGATGAAAAGGGATCCGAGAATAATAGCAGTTCGATGATAAAGTGTTATGATTGTGGTGTTGTAGGACACAAGAGGCCGGATTGTCCAAAGAAAAAAGAAAATAAGTCCTCTGAGAAGCCTCGGCAGTCAGCAAATACCGTCGATGATTTCTACGCCGCTTGTCACATGACTGTACCTATTCAAGAGGTATTTAGAGGTGGAAATGGAACAATAACTCGACCTTGGATTCTTGACAGTGGGTGCACTGGTCATCTTTGTGGTGATGAAGAAAGTTTTCAGCAGATGCGTGAAACGAACAAAAACAAATTAAATCTAGCCAATCACGCCGTTGCACAGTGGGCCAGACGACCCGAATCTTGGCCAAAATTCAAAATGTTGATGGATTGGCATAAAACTCGATATCTAAGGGTATTTAGGGTCACTGATTTCGAATCCAAACTCAAAATTTAGAAATTCAAAATGGCGGATCCAACATGGCGAACGAGAATGCTAAAAATGCTTCAATTGCTGTTAAATTTGATATTCAGGGGTTTTTGGAGTCGCTGATTTCGAATCCGAACTCAGAATTTAGAAATTCAAAATGGCAGATCCAAAATGGCGGCCGATTTTCTATAATAATTTAATTTTTATGAAATTAAATATATAACGGTTTTTTGGATCGCTAATTTCGAATCTGATGTCAGAATTTCATAATTCAAAATGGCGGATCCAAAATGGCGAATCGAAAATGCAAAAACCAGTAAATTTTTAATGAAAACTTTTTTATTTAAAAATTTTTTTTGTATTTTATCATTTTTATATTTTTAACATTTTTTTAAACTGGTTAATTAGTATTCAAGCCTAATTAGAAATCTCCTTCATCACACTGCTCTTCATTAGTCAACTCCGTATCATGCAAACTTTCGTAAAACATTCCTAAGTTTGATTATGCATTCTTTTTCTCAATCAAACGAGACCGAGAAAGAAGATGACTCAAGCGGCCTTACAAATTTTTATGGAAGTTTGCATGATACGGTCATTTGACTAATGAAGAGTAGTATGAAGAAGATTTGTAATTATGTTTGAATAATAATTAATTAATCAATTTTCAAAAATGTTTAACTACATTCAAATTTTTAAATAAAAAAATTAAAAAATCGATATATACTACTGAATTTCATAAAAATTAGACAATTATTATAGAAAATTGTTCGCTATTTTGGATCCGCCATTTTGAATTGTGCAATTCTGACATCAGATTCGAAATCAGCGATCCGAAAAACCGTACATGACCATAATTTTTCATAATTTTATCAAAATTCTGGAGTAAATGGATTTTTGGTCACTTATTCGAGTCTCTTGGCCTACTGTGTAGTAGTGGGAAAATAAATACATATCTTTAGTAACGAGCAAAAGTAGCAAAAAGTAGTAACTTGTTCTCATTAACCATATTCATATGAACAAAACAGTATAAAAAAAAATTAATTCCGTGGCCGCACAGGTCGCACGATGGATTTGTGTGAAGTCATAATCTATTTAAATCTATTTAAATCAGAAATATTCGCGTAAATAGCTCTGCCACAGAAAGTAGTGTTAATATTTAGAGTAAATAAATGTATAGCATTATTATTTGTCCATTTTTAAAACAAATACGATTTTTAAACATTTAATTTATAAAGTTTATATTCATAGTTTTAATGTTTTTTATTTTAAAGATAGGTCTGAAATTATCACCTGTATTTTGTAATCAAGCGGTTATTCCTCGAAACCTGTTACCAAAACCTTATTATACAGTTCATTTATATGTACTCTGAGATATTCTTATGACATATGAAATATTGTTTACAGTAAATTTTAAACTCGACTTTTGGCCAGTTTTTTAAGTCGTCTGGCCCACTGTGCGTTGCGGAAATTAAGGGCGAAGGAGAGGTTCTGTTTACCGCCACAACTGAACAAGAAAAACGATTGGTACAATTTCGGAATACATTGTATGTGCCCGATCTACGTACGAATTTAGTCTCGGTAGCTAAGATAACGGAGACGGGACACGAGTTAATTTTTAATAGCCGAGAAGCGCGGGTTGTTAATCGTGACGGCGATGTGAGACTCGTAGCGGATCGTAAAGGTGATTTGTACTATATTCGCGAAGATGTTAAATGCGCGAAAGTCGCGACCACAACTGTGAGTGTTCGGAATTATTGAAGCACTATCGGTTGGGTCATTTAAATGCTCATGATCTTACGCGATCGATCCGAGACCGTGTTTCGTCAAATGTAAATCTAAAGGATATTGATAAACTGTCACGTTGCACTATATGTTTCAGAAGAAAGATGACCAAGTTACCCTTTCCAAATGATCGAAGTCCATGTACCGAACCATTAAAAATTGTACACTCAGATGTTGTTGGCCCATATCGTACACAGGCCGCCAATGGTGCACGATATTTTGTAACCTTTATTGATGACTGTACGAGATGGGGAGAAGTATATTTCCTACGAGAGAAAAGTGGTGTATTGGCAGCATTCAAATTATATCAGGCCATGGTGGAACGAATGACTGGAAAGCAAATAAAGTATTTACAGTCGGAAAATGGCAGAGAATATTGTAATGCCAAATTCGACCAATACCTAGCCCTAGCTGAAAATGGTATTATGCGTAGATTGACAGTCCCTTACACTCCACAGTAGAATGGAGTGGCTGAGAGGTTCAATTGGACTCTACAAGATATGGCTAGACGTTTAATGCTTCAATCAAGATTGACAACGAGTTTCTGGACCGACGCCATTGCAACTACTTGTTATATACGTAACCGATATCCAACAAGCTTTTTAGATGGAGAAATTCCGTTCGAAAAATGGATAGGCCAATCGTTAAATTACGACAATCTTAAGACTTTTGGTTCAAGAGTATTTGTTCTAGACAAAGATCCGACAAAGGACAAGTTATCTGCCCGATCACTCGAAGGTGTTTTTGTCGGATATCCTAGAGAAACAAAAGGATTCCGTGTGTGGATTCCATTGAAGCATAAAACCATAGTTGCTCGGGATGTTCGTTTTTTGGAGGAGATAAATGACATTTCTAAGGATTCGTCGATTTTAGATAATTTAATCGTGGAAAACACAACAGAGTCAAATAAAGAATTAGCTAAAAATCCTTCGCACGAATACATTGATTTGTTTCCTGCTGAATCCATAACACCGATTCTTCCGGATATATCCTCTGGCACTCCACACATGCCTACGAGGCAATGCGAAGACTTCAAACGAGCACCTGGTAGACCAAGATTTCTTGGCACTGGAGCAAAAGGGCGACCTAGGAAACTGTTTAGAACCCAGATATCGTCTAGGAATGAAGCTGACGAAGACCGAACAGAAGCAGATGAAGAAGAAGCAGTCAATTCGAATTGTGTCTTCACTGGTATAGCTGAGATATCCGTTAAAGAAGCACTTGAAGGTGAGAATTGTGAAGATTGGAAGAAGGCTGTGGAAAATGAAGTTCTAAGCCTATTAGAGAACGACACAATAGAAATTGTCAAAAGGACCCAGGGACAGAATGTCATTGGCTGTAGGCTTGTGTTAACGAATAAATATCGTCCTGATGGCCAGATTGAACGACACAAGGCTAGATTGGTCGCCAAGGGATTCAGTCAACGTTTTGGAGTTGATTATCATCAAACATTCGCCCCTGTCGCAAGACTGGAAACAGTTCGGACCATGATAGCCCTCGCCGCCGAGCTTAAACTAAAAGTCTGGCAGTTCGATGTTGTTACAGTTCATCTCAACGGTCAACTCGAAAAAAATGTTATCATGGAAATGCCTGAAATGCTCGAGGAAATGCTCAGGAGGATCGTTGCCAAAACATCGGATGTTTCGGAGATTCGCACTCGTGCTCTAACCATACTGAAGATGGTCGAGGATGGAAGAGATGCTTGTCATCTTAAAAGACTTTTATATGGACTACGTCAAGCTGGACGATGCCAAGTTAAGTCAAAAATTGAAAAGCTTAGAGCTTAAAACAACTAAAAATGAGCCGTGTCTTTATTACGGCTGGCGCGATTCTGAAGTCATACTCGTGACCATTTATGTTGATGATATACTCGTAGCGGCACGGGATGAAGTTTGGATTCAGGAGATCAAAAACCAACTATTACAAGATTTTGAAATAAAAGATCTCGGCCTTGCAAAGTATTGTTTGGGATTAGAAATCAAGCAAGAAGATAGTGTAATCGAGTTACACAGATGGATTACATTATGGCATTACTGAAGAGGTATGGAATGGAGAAATGCAATGGAGCAGTCACATTTTCTGAGATGCCATCACATTGATCGACAACAAAACTATCATTAGATCAAGCCTCGGGCTCACAAAAGTAGCCGTATCGTGAATTAATCGGGACCTTAATGTATCTTGCTGTAGCGACACGACCGGATATCGCTAATACTGTTTCTAGATTAGCTCTACATATAAATAATCCTCACACAGAACATTGGTCTGCAGCAAAACGAGTCCTGAGATATTTGTCTACAACGTCTGACTTGGCGCTTGTTTATACTCGGATGGGCGAGCCTATCCAAGGATTTTCAGATACTGATTGGACAGATGATTGGACCATTGACCGTCATTCATATATCGGTCATTCATATTATGTTTATCTTTTAGGCGGACCCGCAATCTCTTGGAGATCCCAAAAGCAGCGAACGATAGCGTTATCGTCTACCGAAGCCGACATTAGCCTTTCGGAAACCGCAAAAGAAGCTACCTATTTACGAAGCTTGATGCACGAAATTGGGATGAACAAGTATGGAGAAATTGTTTTCTCAGTTGATAACCTCGCGGCATTATATACTGCCTCTGATTCTGTTCACCATGCACGGACAAAACATATAGATGTCCGATGCCATTTTGTTCGTGAGAAGGTTACGTCCGGCAAATTGGAGCTAAAGCATGTTCCTACGACACATATGACAGCTAATATCCTAACCAAGGCACCGTGTCTCGCACGAGATGTTTGGAAGAACTGGAGTTGCAAGCTGCCAACCTCGATGATATTTAGAGTGCGATTTGAGAGGGCGTGTTGGAATAGAAGGTTAAATCTCCCGGTCACCTCGCACTGCTACTATATCAAGGTGTCATCTCGATTCTCGACCTTCAGCGATAATCGAGATAACTACCATCTTATATTCTTTTCTTTTCGATATCTATTCCGTTACTATTTTTTTGTCACGCTGAATATACAGAACATTCACGGCTCCAATATTGTATAATTTCTTATTATTATTAAAAGGGGATTATCTGTCATATTAGTGAGAAACTCGCTTGACATTTTATTTGTATCCTGGCTTCACCGACATCCGGCTCCACCCACTTCTATAGATAGGAGTGGGTGGCTAGTGCAAACTTTGATGACTTCAAGAGTACTTTAAAACTATAAAAAAATTTTTTTTAATTATTTATTTGTAACAATTATTCATTTATTAACTATAAAAAAATTTTTTTTTCTTTATAATTATATTTCTAAAGTATTCTTAATGCCATTCAATTTTCATTATGAAAATTTTTTTCTATCTCTTACAGTTCTGGCGATATTCGCTTCGAAAGAGAAAAACCGATTTTCTTCTAAAAGTGTTTCACCCCCTAAAAGTGCGTATGGGCACGTATAAAAAAATACGTGTCGCTTATTTTTGTCTGGAGAATAACATATTAAAAGCTAATTAAAATCGGAGGGGGACAGTTGCGTTCCTTTTCTTGTTAATACTAGTTTAGAAAAACTAGCGTCGTATCTCGATAAAGACAAATTAAAAAATTACACGATCAGAATTTTTCAACCTCAGCGCGGAGGATTTCAATCTTCTCACACGTAAAGGTATTTTCGTAAGAGTACGTTGACTGCGTTGAAAAATTGCAGGACACGCGGTTACCACCGCGCGAATTATTTTACAGTTCGTTGACGGGCGATACCGTATTCGAGAGCGATTACGCTCACGCCGCGAACGTCTGGTAGCGATTCTCCATTCGAACGCTCGGCGAGTTCAGCGATCTGTACTTGAAAACCGATGTCTTGTTATTTGCTGACACTTTCGAAAATTTCCGCGAAAATTGTGTAGCGAGTTACGGTCTCGATCCCGCGCATTACTACACATTGCCTGGTTTCACGTGGGATGCCATGTTGAAACATACGCGCGTAAGATTCGAGTTGCTCACTGACATTGATATGGTCATGTTCATCGAGTGCGGTATACGCAGTGGCCTCAATCAATTTTCCGGTAGATACGCGCAGACTAATAACAAGTACATGCGTTTGTACGATTCATCGAAACCGTCGTCGTACTTAATGTACTACAACGTGAATAATCTATACGGATGTGTCAACCATACGCTGAGTTTCGATGAGTCGAAGACATTGTCAACTTTGACGCGAGCGCGATCTCTCCGGATTCGCCCACCGGTTACCTTCTCGAGGTCGACTTTGAATATCCACAATATCTGCACGATCGACACACTGACCTGCCTTTCTGCCCGACGCGCGATAAGCCGTCCGGCAAGCGCGAAGATAAACTTCTCGCGACGCTGTACGGTAAGCAGCGTCATCCATTATCGCAACCTGCAGCAATGTATTCGTCATGGTCTTCGCGTAACAAAAATTCATAAAGTGCTACAATTCGCTCAAACCGCCTGGCTTCGCAAGTACATAGAACTCAATACGCAATTTAGAACTCGCGCTAAAAATGATTTCGAAAAAAATTGATACAAATTAATGAACAATGCGGTATTTGGCAAAACTATGAAAACGTTCGAAATCACGTCGACGTGAAATTATTAACGAAATGGGATGGACGGTACGGCGCCGAGGCAATAATCGCGAAACCGAATTTTCATAGTCGAAATGTCTGCAGAAAATTTGATCGCCGTCGAACTGCGCGAACTCGAGGTGAAGTGCGACAAGCCGATTTACGTGGGTATGTTCATACTGGACATATCGAAAGTCTGCTTGTATGAATTTCACCACGAGTATATGTCACTGATGTATCAAGACAAATGTAAGATCATGTACAGTCAGAAACAATGAGGTTGAGACACTTTTTTTTCGGATGAGTTTAAGAATACACGATTAAGTTAAGAATGCTAATCCTTCTCTTGTGCAATGAATGAATATGATCGTATGAAGTTTGTCAAATGTCTATGCAATGTGTAGCATAAATTTAAATGTTACGCGTCGCGCGAAATTCATGAAATATGATGTCAGTAGAGCACATTATAAGCAATATAATAATTTTAATAATTTAATAATTAATTAATAATGAATTAAT
>NW_017257517.1:9448-12241 GCF_001594055.1 Mycetomoellerius zeteki
ACTAATAAAATTATTAATTACTAATTATTTATAATTACTTATATATATTATTATATTTAAATTAATAATCAATCAATAATTATTAATTCGTAATTTGTAACACTTAATAAATTATAACTCTTAATTCGTAATTATAACTCTTTATAACACTTTCATATTTTAAATGAAATAAATACACACTATACAACATACATGCACACTATTATTATTTACTTACATATTATAATATTAAAATATATAAATATATTAATGCAAATATACGTTTACTCGCTGACAATTATTATGTATAATATTAAATTTATTAATAATAAGTATATTACATATATTAATTTATTATTAAGTATATTATTAATTATTATTTTATTATATATGTTATTTACTCGTATAATACACTCACAATTAAATTGCTAGCATTAAATAGCCCTGATAACAACAACTGTCTGTGTCATTGTTGCTGATGTGTTGTTCACAATCATAATATGTATTGCTATAAAGAATTGTAGCAACTAATAATCCGCATTTGTGATAAATTGATGTTTTCACGATGACAACTTTGGATAGCAACTTGCCAGTAATTTATTCTGTAATCTCAAATCTTTTATATCTTTTACAAAACTTTTTATACAAAGTTTGTGATAACTCATGAATTTCGCGCGACGCGTAACATTTAAATTTATGCTACACATTGTATAGATATTTGACAAACCTCATTTTCGATCATATTCATTCATTGCACAAAAGAGGGATTCGCATCCTGAACTTGACCGCGTATTCTTAAACTCATTCGAAAAAAGTGTCGCAACCTCATTACTTCTGACTGTCCACCGACACAGACAGTCTCATATATCACATTGAATGCGAAGACATTTACGAGACGATGAAACGCGATATCGGTTCGACACGATTATCTGGCGGACAACGCGTACGGTATGCCTCTCTCGAATAAGAAAGTACCCGGCCTGATGAAGGATGAGAACAACGGTGCTATAACCGAATTCGTTGGACTCAGAGCGAAGATGTGGACGGCAAGAAGGACACTAAAAAGGCTAAAGATGTAAAGAGTAACGTCGTAGCGCGAACGATAACGTTCAACGATTACACTCGGTGTTTGAACGAAGAGATTGAAATGACTCGTCATCAATCGTGTATACGATTTAGACTGCACGAGGTATACACAATATTTGAATCGAAAATCGCTCTGAGTCCATGATGACAAACGACATACGTCATACCGGACTCGACGGAGACGTTATCGTGGGGGCATTGGCGGATACTTTTGTAATATATGTTTTATATGTAGTATACAGGGTGTCCCATTTTAAATGATCCAGCCAAATATCTCGAAAACTAAACCCAGTAGACAAAAATGTTTCAGACAAATGTTGTTTGACTCGAAGGGGGACATAAGATGGTGCCATCGATTTGACATTGGATAGTCCTTTGAAGGTCACGTGAAGATCACCTTTAATTTTTTAGATGACCCCTTATTTCTCATTGCACATTCTTACAACTTATCTCGAGAGCTTTCCAAAACACTATAATTAAGTTACTTTTCGTTAAGTACTAGTTAAGTTATAACAGTGAAAAGGAATAAATATCATCTAAACTTTAGGGAATAAATATTAATATTTCTAAAAATGATGTTATTATATTTATTTCTTTATGAATTATAAGAAATAGGGTTCTTAATAAAGTAAATGGTTGTATGTGCTACGATTATCACTTAATCGGCCGGATCAGCCCCGATCTTGCTTTAATCGGCCGGATCAGTCGCGATCTTGCTTTATAAGTTAACTAGTACTTGACGAAAATTAACTTAATTACAGTGTTTTGGAAAGCTCTCGAGATGAACTATAAGAATGTGCAATGAGAAATAAGGGATTCCATTTAAAAAATTAAAGGTGACCTTCACGTGACCTTCAGAGGACTATCCAAGGTCAAATCGATGGCACCATCTTATGTTCCCCTTCGAGTCAAACAACTTTTGTGTGTGTGTGTCTGAAACATTTTTGTCTATTGGGTTTAGTTTCGAGATATTTGGCTGGATTATTTAAAATGGGACACCCTATACATTGCTATCATGTATTACTATCATTGTAATTTACATTTCATGTTTCATTCATTTTTTACATTTATACATATTACTATTATTTTTATGTATTATTTTAATGTACACTTCATGTATATTTTACACATTTATGTACGTATTAATATTATTTTTATGTATTACTATCATTGTAATTTACACTTCATATATGTATTTTTACATTTTTACATTTTCGTACAGTACATACGTATTTTTTTAATATTATATTATACACTACATGCATAAATTAAAGTACCTCTCACACCTTCGAAAAATGGGTAACCTTCAAAGAAGTGTAACTTCAACAAAAATGGTCAAAATAAGATTTTAAAAAAAGCATCTTGTAGCTTGAAATCTCTACTTTCCAAATCTGTATAATGAAATAACGATTCGGCTGATTTTTACGGAACTACATGATTATAAAGGAAGATCCGTAAAATCTCAAAATTTTTTGTAAACTTTGCACAGTTTCATGCTGTGAATGAGAAGTCGGGCACAAATACAATTCACAGCTTTCGAAAGCGTGATCCTTTACATTCAATTTGCTTTTTTATTTACCTCTGTACGATTTTTTTTTTACCGAGTTATTCAACATTGAAGTAAAAATGGTCCCTTTGACTTTGACTGCACATAAAAGACGAACGGAGGTGACGTACAGCATTTTTTAAACAAGCAAAAAAAAGTTCAAAGTTTTCTCTTTAAGATGC